>NC_057811.1:288706607-288894361 GCF_018294505.1 Triticum aestivum
ATCGCCTACTCTTCTCTATACTGCTTGCATTAGAGTAGTGTAGCATGTTACTGCTTTCCGATAATCCTATCTTGATGCATAGCCTGTCATTGTTTCTACAATTGTTACTCTTACCTGCTATCCTACTGCTTAGTATAGGATGCTAGTGTTTCATCAGTGGCCCTACACTCTTGTCCGTCTTCCATGCTATACTACTGGGCCGTGATCACTTCGGGAGGTGATCACGGGTATATACTATATACATTATATACATGACACATGTGGTGACTAAAGTCGGGTCGGCTCGTTGAGTACCCGCAAGTGATTCTGATGAGGGGGTTGAAAGGACAGGTGGCTCCACCCCGGTAGAGGTGGGCCTGGGTTCCTGACAGCCCCCGACTGTTACTTTATGGCGGAGCGACAGGGCAGGTTGAGACCGCCTAGGTGAGAGGTGGGCCTGGCCCTGGTCGGCGTTCGCAGATAAACAACACGCTTAACGAGTTCTGGGTATTTGATCTGAGTCTGGCCATTTGGTCTATACGCACTAACCATCTACGTGGGAGTAGTTATGGGTATCCCGACGTCGTGGTATCAGCCGAAGCTCTTTTGACGTCAGCAACTGAGTGGCGCGCGCCGCATTGGACCGTAAGCTCGCGCTTGTATTAAGGGGGCTAGGTCTGCTTCCGGCCGCGTACGCAACGTGCAGGTGTGCATAGGGCGATGGGCCCAGACCCCTGCGCGCATAGGTTTAGACCGGCGTGCTGACCTCTCTGCTGAGCCTAGGTGGGGCTGCGACGTGTTGATCTTACAAGGCCGGGCATGACCCAGAAAAGTGTGTCCGGCCAAATGGGATCGAGCGTGTTGGGTTATGTGGTGCACCCCTACAGGGAAGTTTATCTATTCGAATAGCCGTGTCCCTCGGTAAAAGGACGACCCAGAGTTGTGCCTTGACCTTATGACAACTAGAACTGGATACTGAATAAAATACACCCTTCCAAGTGCCCGATACAACCCGGTGGTCGCTCTCTAATAGGGCGACGAGGAGGGGATTGCCGGGTAGGATTATGCTATGCGATGCTACTTGGAGGACTTCAATCTACTCTCTTCTACATGCTGCAAGATGGAGATGTCCAGAAGCGTAGTCTTCGACAGGACTAGCTATCCCCCTTTTAATTCTGGCATTCTGCAGTTCAGTCCACTGATATGCCCCTTTACACATATACCCATGCATATGTAGTGTAGCTCCTTGCTTGCGAGTACTTTGGATGAGTACTCACGGTTGCTTCTCTCCCTCTTTCCCCCCCTTCCTATCTATCTGATTGTCGCAACCAGATATTGGAGTCCAGGAGCCAGACGCCACCGTCGACGACGACACCTACGACACTGGAGGTGCCTACTACTACGTGCAGGCCGCTGACGACGACCAGGAGTAGTTAGGAGGTCCCAGGCAGGAGGCCTACGCCTCGTTCGATCTGTATCCCTGTTTGTGCTAGCCTTCTTAAGGCAAACTTGTTTACCTTATGTCTGTACTTAGATATTGTTGCTACCGCTAACTCGTCTATGATCGAGCACTTGTATTCGAGCCCTCGAGGCCCCTGGCTTGTATTATAATGCTTGTATGACTTATTTATGTTTTAGAGTTGTGTTGTGATATCTTCCCGTGAGTCCCTGATCTTGATCGTACATATTTGCGTGCATGATTAGTGTACGGTCAAATCGGGGGCGTCACAAGTTGGTATCAGAGCCGACTGCCTGTAGGAATCCCCCTTTCCACACTCCTTGGCCGAAGTCGAGTCTAGACGTTACAAAACTTTTACTAACATGGCTGTGTGTCTTACGGGCCCACGTCGCCATTGGGTGGTACTAGGATCTTTTACTCCTCGACCTTTACTCTGGGACTCTAAACTCTCTTCTACTCGGGTTAAACGAATTTACTAACTTTAACACTAGGATCCCGTGACCGCGTTCACCCCAAAGTTGGATAAGCCATAGTTGTTTCTTAGAATAGTATTTTGAACAATTCACACACTGTCATTTGACTCCTTTGAAACGTCTTTGCTTTCAGATGGAATCCACGAGGCAGGTCGTTCGCCACACGACGGCCATTGGTGCCTCGGGATCACCTGCGGTGCTAGCTGAGATGATGACCTATCTGGGTTATCGCTGGCACCCTGAGTACACCGTCTACGAGGAGTACCAGGATTTTAACCAGGAGCAGTACCGTGCCATCGTCCACCTCTACTCTCGGGAGTACGACTCCACTACTGTGCTGCACACCGCACATGGTGTTGGTGTGACCATCGATATGGCTGTCCACGATGCTGCCTATGCTGCTCTGACACGTCTTCGTGGAGAGTATCAGGAGTTGGACACCTCCCCTTTCAGGCACATTGCTATCGCCTCTGATGTTGGTGCGGAGGGATACTATACTGCTGCCTACTCCACTGTCACCCGAGAGCCCTTCTACCATCAGCACCTGGTTCTGCATGCTGATGGGCTGGATCGAGCTAACCGAGCTCTTCGCCACGAGATGTACACCACCCGACAGCACCTTTTCCGTGCTCTGACGCTGCTGCACCCCTTTGTCCGGTCTGGACAGGTACCGCGTACTACGATCTACCCAGCCAGGACCGTGATGCCCCATGGTGTCGGTTGGCCAGAGGTGGGAGGCTACTCTCCCGCACTTGGTCCTCTTCTGCCACCTGAGCGTCGGGCTCTACACCTGAGTATCCGCGGCCCCCAGTCTGCTGACGTGGAGGGCTATCCGTTGCCTCACTACCAGCTGTCGGGCTACGATTACCTCCACAGTACCTCTTGGGACTGATGTAGGCTTGTTTGTAGTGTTAAAGGCATTCGCCGCGAGCCTGTGTGCCGCCTATGATGTTTTAGTCTATGTACTGAACTCTGTGTACTGAACTCTATGCATGACCCCTTTTGTAAGCTATGCCGACTACTGAGTAGTAGCTATCGTGCTCCTTTCATTATGCATGTTTCATCATGAATGATTCTTGTCATTGCAAATTTTCTAAATGCTGAACTACCCCTGTTATATATTAGCAGGATGGTTAGACCAGGTGGTCGTGGTCGTGGTGGCGATGCCCCACCACCACCTGAGTAAATGCTGAACTACCCCTTTTACGAACCACTGTTGATACCTTACCATGTTCCTTTATTCTAACAGGGAAAGGTGGTTTTTCAATATAAGAAGTAGGCACAACTAGATCAACATTGTAAATGATAGTTTCATCTTTAACTATAACTGGTTCTTTAGTTTCTTCTTTAATAGGGGGATAATAATTAAACCACTTCTCTTTAGGGAGGTCAACATGAGTAGCAAATGATTCACAAAAAGAGGCTACTATCTCAGAGTTAGGCCCATATTTGGTGCTAAACTTGTGAAAAGCATAGGTATTCATAAAAGATTTAACACAATCAAACTCAAGCTTAATACCTAACTCTTTACCTTCGTCGAGCTCCCAATCTTCTGAGTTGCATTTAATTCTTTCTAAAAGATCCCACCTGAATTCAATAGTTTTATTCATAAAAGAACCAACACAAGAAGTATCGAGCATGGATTGATCATTACGAGAAAGCCGAGCATAAAATTTTGAATAATAATTTATCTTGAGAGCTCATGATTGGGGCATGAATATAACATTGACTTAAGCCTCCCCCTAGCTAGAGCGATACTTTCTCCTTCACGAGGACAAAAATTATATATGCAATTCCAATCACGATGAATTAGATGCATAGGATAAATTTTTTGGTGAAATTCCAATTTCAATCGATTCCAATTCGAAGATCCAATATCATCGCATAGCCTATACCATGTCAATGACTTCCCCCCAAAGATAAAGGGAAACCCTTCTTCTTAACTTCATCTCCGGGTAATCCTGCAAGCTTAAACAATCCACAAATTTCATCCACGTGTATTAAATGCATATCAGGATGCTTCGTTCCGTCTCCTGCATACGGATTAGCTAGTAGTTGCTCTATCATACCCGAAGGATTTTCATAGCTAATATTTCCAGTATGTGCAGTAGGTTGAGGGGAAACTCTTTGTGCTTTTGGTCGAGGTGGAGATACCCCAAACAAACCCCTCAAAGGATTGTTTTCCATAGTAGCAAGTAACAATAAATTTCAGCACGTAATATAATTTTTTCCTTACCAAGAGCACTTCACTCCCTGGCAACGGCGACAGAAAAGAGTCTTGATGACCCACAAGTATAGGGGATCAATCTTAGTCCTTCCGATAAGTAAGAATGTCGAACCCAACGAGGAGCAGAAGGAAATGACAAGCGGTTTTCAGCAAGGTAATTTCTGCAAGCACTAAAATTGTCGGTAACAAGTAGTTTGATAGTAGGATAATTTGTAACGAGCAAGTAATGGTAATGGTAAATAAAGTGCAGCAAGGTATCCCAATCCTTTTTGTAGCAAAGGACAAGCCAAAACGATCTCTTATATAAGCAAAGCGTTCTTGAGGGCACACAGGAATTTCATCTAGTCACCTTCCTCATGTTGGTTTGATTCGCGTTCGCTACTTTGATAGTTTGATATGTGGGTCGACCGGTGTTTGGGTGTTGTTCTTACTTGAACAAGCCTCCCACTTATGATTACCCCCTCGCAAGCATCCACAACTACGAAAGAAGAATTAAGATAACAATCTAACCATAGCATTAAACATATGTATCCAAATCAGCCCCTTATGAAATAGTGCATAAACTAGGGTTTAAGATTTTGTCACTCTAGCAACCCACTATCTAATAACTACTCCATAATGCATTCCCTTAGGCCCAAATATGGCAAAGTGTCATGTATTCGACGTTCATATACCACCACTAAGGGGATCACAACATACATATCATCAAAATATCGAACGAATATCAAATTCACATGATTACTTGCAACATGACTTCTCCCGTGGCCTCAAGGACAAGGGAAACTACTCCCAAATAATGTTCATGCTCAAGATCAGAGGGATATTAAATAGCATAATGGATCTGAACATATAATTTTCCACCAAATAATCATCTAGCATCAACTACAGGATGTAATCAACACTATTAGTCACCCACAGGTACCAATCTGAGGTTCTGGTACAAAGATTGAACACAAGGGATGAACTAGGTTTTGAGATGAGATGGTGCTATTGAAGATGTTGATGAAGATTGGCCTCCCAAAGATAAGAGGGTTGTTGGTGATGATGATGGCTTCGATTTCGTGAAATTCCAATTTCAATTGGCTCCTATTCCAAGATCCAATATCATCGGATAGCCTATACCATGTCAATGATTCCCCCCCCCCCAAAGATAAAGGGAAAACATTATTCTTAACTTCATCTCCGGGTAAACCTGCAAGCTTAAACAATCCATAAATTTCATCCACATGTATCAAATGCATATCAGGATGCTTCGTTTCGTCTCCTACATAAGGATTTGCTAACAGTTGCTCTATCATACCCGAAGGAATTTCATAACTAATATTTTTCAGTAGGTGCAGTAGGTTGAGGGGAAACTCTTTTTGCTTTCGCTCGAGGTGAAGATACCCCAAACAAACCCCTCAAAGGATTGTTTCCCATAGTAGCAAGTAACAATAAATTTCAGCACGTAATATAAATTTTTCCTTAGCAATTTCCACTTACCAAGAGCGCTTCACTCCCTGAAAATGGCCTACTAATGACCCACAAGTATAAGGGATCAATCGTAGTCCTTCCGATAATTAAGAGTGTCGAACCCAACGAGGAGCAGAAGGAAATGACAAGCGGTTTTCGGCAAGGTAATTTCTCCAAACACTGAAATTGTTGGTTACAAGTAGTTTGATAGTAGGACAATTTGTAACGAGCAAGTAATGGTAACGGAAAATAAAGTGCAGCAAGGTAGCCCAATCCTTTTTGTAGCAAAGGACGGGCCAAAACGATCTCTTATAATAAGCAAAGCGTTCTTGAGGGCACATGGGAATTTCATCTAGTCACTTTCATCATGTTGGTTTAATTCGCATTCGCTACTTAGATAATTTGATATGTGGGTGGCCCGGTGCTTGGGTGCTGTTATTACTTGAACAAGCCTCCCACTTATGATTGCCCCCCTCGCAAGCATCCGCAACTACAAAAGAAGAATTAAGATAACAATCTAACCATAGCATTAAACAGATGGATCCAAATCAAGCCCTTACGAAATAGCGCATAAACTAGGGTTTAAGCTTCTGTCACTCTAGCAACCCATCATCTAATAACTACTCCACAATGAATTCCCTTAGGCCCAAAGAAGTTGAAGTGTCATGTAGTCGACGTTCACATAACACCACTAAGGGAATCACAACATACATATCATCAAAATATCGAACGAATATCAAATTCACATGATTACTTGCAACATGACTTCTCCCGTGGCCTCAAGAACAAGGGCAACGACTCATAAATAATATCCATGCTCAAGATCAGAGGGATATTAAATATCATAATGGATCTAAACATATAATCTTCCACCAAATAAACCATCTAGCATCAACTACAAGATGTAATCAACACTACTAGTCACCCACAGGTACCAATCTGAGGTTCCGGTAGAAAGATTGAACACAAGAGATGAACTAGGGTTTGAGATGAGATGGTTCTATTGAAGATGTTGATGAAGATTGGCCTCCCAAAGATGATAGGGTTGTTGGTGATGACGATGGTAGACATTCGGTGCAAGCTCAGACATCTGGAGCCACTCCAATGACCCGGACATTCGGCTTGAGTTCAAATTTTCTGTAAAGGATCTCATAGCCGGGCCCCGCTTGGCCAGACATCTCGCACTCAAACCCAGACATCTGGGGGCCCAACATGAGCTCGGACATCGGGCGTGCCTGCGCGTAGTTTTAGATTTTGACCCTTGTATCCACCTCACATCTCAACCTAGATTATAAATACCCCATCCCTTCTCTAGTTAGGGTTAGCTAAGAATAGATCTAAAACTATAATACTTAGCTCATGTACCTCCCCTTGTGGGATTACTCCTTCATGGAGATGGCTCCTCTCACGGAGTTGAAGACCCCCTCTTGAGGGGAAGACTCCAAGGAGTACCAAGGCCTCCACTTCTAGAGAAGATTTCTCCATAGAATGCAAGACCCATCTCTCTTAGAGATTTGGATGAACTATCCTTGTATCTTTTCCTTTGTTGTTTTTCAATGTTTGTGATCTATCATTTGATTTGTGATTTGAGTACTTGTCCATGGATCTTCCCCAAACCCACCTCCAATTCATGAAGATCGGGCAAACAAGGGTTTGGTCCTACATCGTTTGGTATCGAGAGCAAGGTTGCCATGAATTGGAACCCCCCTCCCCTCACTTTTCTAGCCTTACTTTGGTTGTTCTTGCCCAAATTCGAAAATCCCTATGAAAATAGCCATACCAAATTTCTTGTGATTTGTTGTTCTGTTGAGTTTTTATTGATTTTGATCCGTGGATCTAGTGTTTGGCAAGTGTATCTACCTCCCTTGGCGTTCCCTAGCCCAATTTTTCCACATCAATTTTGATTTCCAAATCGAACAATTCCACCTCAAATAGTGTTTTCGACCTCCTAATCGCACCCCGGATTTGCCCGGCCGAACATCCAGGCACCCCACCCCTGAAACAACAGAAACGTGATTTCCAAGGCCGAACATCTGGACCAGAGCCCGGACGTCCTGCCACTGTCATTTTAGCCACGAACTTTCACCGTTTGGCCACTTCATTGGACTCTGATTTGAGCATTATTGGGCTCGTTTTGAAGTTATCGACGTGCCCGAGGGCCGATGCCCTTATATAATTTTTCACATCATTTGGCCAAGATAAATTTGGAGGCTTTTCATCAACGCGGGAACCCCTCCACCCACCATCGCGTTCATGCCATCGGATCATCACCAACGCTTCACTGGAGTGACCACTGAGTCTCATCTACATCAACCAACAAGCTCGCAATTGATGAGGATCATCCATCCTTTGACACCTTCAACCGGAAGCAAGGCTGGTTACCTCCGACTTCGTGAAAGGTTGAGTGTGACGAGGGTATCCATTATGTCACAAACTTTTCCTTGACATTACCTTTGATAGACCCATCATTCTCTGTGTACACTTTCGCACCTATTGAGACTAGTTATCCAAGTATTGCCGGGCTTCACGAAAACTTGAGCACCTTATTAGTGGTAGCAATAGCATTAGCTTACTCTCGTGCATATCTTACGATACTTGTCTCGCATATTTTGTTGAAGCTCAATAAGGACAGTGGAAAGGAAGAAAAGGTTCAAAAAAAAGATCTTCTAAGCAAGAAAAGGAGAACCACAAATTATAAGCAAAAGAGTTGAGCATCAAAAGAGATACTTATGCATATGATATTTGGAAAGGAAACACTATGCTTGCATGTATAGGTTGGTGCCAAGTAGCAAGCGTGTCCACATGTGCAATCAAGCTAGTGTCTCTCCTAGTGTTTGTGCAACAAGAGCTTAGTCTTCATTAGGCGATTTTGTATTACTCATCCCTATAGTTGCAGAAGTTCGACCATGTGTGTTTCTTTTATTGCCATCTTCTACATTTTCCCTCGACTATAGGTTGACCCTTGATGGCGATGATTTGCGGTGACTGGCAGCACAGGTAGGCGTCAGACAAAGGTGACGAGATACATGATTTGGGGAATGCGAGTGCGAGTGAAGATTCCCAAGTGGAGAAGAAGAGGGAGGAGGAAGTTCATGTGACTGTACGAGAGTGTCTCGCAATTTGGGTCCACTTGCTAGCGCAGAAATAAATGTTAGCACATATTGTGAACCGACAATGTCTTGGGACTCGAACAAATGACATGGGCAATGCAAGCATGAAACAACTATAAATTAGAAAGGCAAGTAAGAAATTGCAAAACTAGGTGATATATTTCACGATACAAAACTTGGAACTAGACATATAGTTGGTAATGCTTGATTTCACCTCATGTCACTTGAGAGTACAAGTGAGGAAACAGGGAGAAAGCATTCTCGAAAGTAACTTGACAATACAAATGTAAGGTAGCAAAACGAGGAGAATGCAATATTCATCAACCGTAAATTTACAGGAGAAGATATGGAAAAACAAGATTATAGGAGCATATGATGATTGATAAGTGCCCGGCGAAGAATCATTGCATTTGCAAGGATGAAATCATAATGGTGTATGTAAGGAGAAATTTCCATAGGAACGAGAAACATTTTGAAGATACGCTTGGAGGTCGCGATGAAGAAGTTTCCATAGGAATTTGCATAGGAATGGCGAACGAGGATGATTTATGACGGGACAGAACATTAAAAGGTGATCTTATAAGAGCTTGAACACAAAGATAAGTGGACGGAAGTTAAATGAATTGAAAAAGAAGAGGGCATCACGATTGGAAGGAAGAACACAGATCACCGCAATGGGAAGCGTGAGGAAGGTTGTTAGTGGAACAAGTGTACCGAGGAAGAAGATGAATATATGTGATGGAGGGAAGAGGATTTGACAGAAAGACAACTTTGAAGGAGAAAGAACAAGATGAAGAAGATGAGAGCAGGAAAAGAGAAGTATTTACCCAAAACCACCACACTTGGGGCTAGGGTAACAATTTAGTACCACTTTTCAGACAAGGCACGAGGAACCACCTTTTGTGCCCAACGACTAATGGAGAGCACTGATCGTCTGATTTGCTCACAAAAACAGTCGTTCTGACCTATTGGGCCTACCTGTCGGGCTGATGTGGCGAAGACAAAAAAATTGACCAACTGATGTGGCAAATGAGACTTGGTCCCCACATGTCAATGACTGGAAGGTCTTCTTCATATCACTCTTACGATGGGACATTCCATCGAGCACCTTCTGGGCGTCCGGAGAACGGTGACGTGCTTCTCGCGCCCTGAGCCCTAGTCTGCTCGCCGCAGACGTCGCCATGGGTGCTCTGCTCTCAGGATGTACGAAGCTCGTCACCGGCCCCTGAGTGCTCTTCATGGTCCAGAGCAGCGCGGTGAGGCCCTTTAGCTGCGGGTCGGAGTTAGCCTAGAACCTAACGCAGTCGGAGGGCTCCACCTCCGGCGCGTCGGGGACCATGAGCTGGGAGACGCATCCCCAGACGCTGTTGGCATCCTTTTTCATCGTCTGGTCCAGGGGAGGCAGCCGGGCGGCGTAGGCGAGGAGTTGCTTGTAGAGGGTGCGCTTATGGGGCGAGTAGTGAGACAAAGAGGGGTGGAAGTGGGGGCGGCGGACGCCAAGGGCAGCAGCGAGGCAGCGGTCTGGGTGACAGGGTGGATGGGCGCGCGGCGCGACCGCCGCCAGCGGGCCCTTCCCGCACCTCCTCCCTTTCCTCCCGAAGGCCATCTTCCATCATAGAACCTGCGCGCTTGCCTCCGCTCTGGACCGAATAGACGAGGAAGAAGAAAATAAAAGGAGAAAGACGATGAGTGGCTAACTGGTGGGTCCCCCGTCCACCTCAGTTGGTCAAATATTGACCCGGATTAGTCTTTGCCATGTCAGTCTTGACCCGGATTAGTCTTTGCCATGTCAGTCTGACAGGTGGACCCAATTAATCAATTTCGCTGTTTTTACGAGCAAATTTGACGATTAGTGCTCCAAGTTATAGGTTAAGCTGTTACCCTAGCCTCAGTTGTGGTGATTTTGCGTAAATAACTCGATAAAAAGAACATACAAAAATAAGACATACAAGAACCAGTTGTACAATTACTAGCACACGATGGGCATACATACTGATCTCAATTTCCATAGATCGTCTCACATACTGATCTCAATTTCCATCTGTCTTTCAGGAATTTTCTAGTCGAACCAAGCTTCCGAATCACGGCGCGGATGAACAGCCTGGAGGTGCATGCCCCGCCCCTGCGTATTACTCTCCATTTTCCATGCTCTTAGTAAATGTACCTTTGCTCGGTTGTATATTGATGCTGGATGCAATTTACAATGCTGATGTGGTGAATGTTAATATTGTCGCTGGATTCATATGACTAGCACTGATGCATTTGTGGGCCGAAACGGCACGATCCTTTGTAGCAGCAGAAATCACAACCAAGTCATACTCAAGCTGATCGCGGTGTGCCCTCCGATCTATGGAAGACTAGGAATAAGAATAGAACTGCTATCCTTCCGATCCTGAAACAAATGGAAGGGCTTAGTAGGTGTTTAACTTCTTTCGATTTGTGTTTTGTTGTCCCGTTGGCGAATGTTGCAGCTCATCAAACTGCTAAACAATTTGTGAGTGATGTACCGGAGTAAGGCTGGAGTTCCCGGGTTCTTATCACAGCTGATAAACGAATGAAGCTCTACTTTTCAAACCCAAAAACGCGAAAAAGATTAGATTGCGCAAAGCTATTATCATCCACAACATCCCAAATCAAAAGAGTCAGAGTTAGAGGAGCTACCAAATTAAGGATTCCAGAAGGAAGTTCAATGATAACATCAGCAGCTCACCACCTGAAACCAATCAAACCAGACACGGACGGACGCTACACAATGGTGATTCTTGTTTTAAAATCCGCTAACAGAGTAACCAAACAGTAGCACATAGTTTCATATACCATACCAAAGTAACTGTAAGCGTTTGATGATTTTTGATCGGCCATGACAGAGCTCACAGCAATTGAAAAGCATTACTACAAAATTGGCGTTACAGATTGCAAAGATAAGCGGCGACTCAGTTCTCCAGGCCGGGCACCTGCATGCGGCGGGCGGCCTCGGACTTCTTGCCGCCGAAGATGTCGTCGGAGACGACCCTGAGCTGACCTCGGTTCTTGGACTTGGCGATCTTCTGGATCGTCTTGGGGTTGGTGACCTTCTGCAGCTTCGAGCCGGTGCGCAGCACGTTCTCCTTCTTGCGCTTCTCCCGCTCTTCCTTCTGCTTGCGCTTGGCGACCTTGTTCTGCCGGATCTCGTCCTTGAGCTCCGCCACGCGCGCCTGATACGCCTTCTTCAGGGACTTGTCCCTCACGCGCTGCTCCAGAGGGACGGGCTTCCGGGACACCATCAGCGCGGAGGAGCGGCGCGTGCGTGGCTCCTTCCATGTCCGCCCCGAGACGCGCCCGGCGATGACGCCGTCGTAGGTGGGCGACCCGAAGGCCGCCGGCTTGGACGGGTCGGACTGGGAGGCCACTGCACGGAGCTTGGACGGCCGGGGCGCGTCGGCGTCGAGCTCCATGGAATCGGCGGCATCTGCCTCCTCCTCCCGGCGCTTGCGCTTGCCGCGCTCGCCGCCGAGGCCCTCGTCGAGGTAGCGAAAGTCGAGGTGCGAGGCCATGGGGGAGACTAGGAGCTAGGGTTGGGTTTCGCCGTCTTTGGGTTTGGGAGAGAGAGAGGAAGAGGGACTGGAGGCGCAAGGGGTGGTTTTTGTTAGGGTTTGAGACACGGATGGCGGAGGCAGGTTGGATGGGCCAGAGTAGGCCTACATTTGGACAGGCCCATTTCACTACTAACTCTGGTCGAAAAAAAATTCTTTTTTTGTAAAAACATGTGTCTCGTAAAACAAATGGAAAACTCTTACCATCACCTGGCGGATCGCAGCGTCCGCGTCCGCCACCTCCCCTGCCTTACACGTGTCCCAGTGAAAGCCCACACACCATCCTTTGTCGAACGCGCTTCTGCAACAGAAGCTATGTTTCTGAAACATAGGTAGTGTTGCAATGATCTATCACGGGTCTACGTTTTGCAACAAAATATCTCTTAGAAAATTTTTCTGCAACAAGACATCGGTTGCAAAAGGAATTACAAAAAAAACTCGGTTGTAAAAAGTTGCAAAAAAACAACTGCTGCAAATTTTTTTTTGCAACAAGACCTGTGTTGTAGAAATAATCCTGCAACAAGACCGATGTTGCAGAAGTAATCCTGCAACAAAAACTGTGTTGCAATGATGAAGACACGTTTGAGCGCTTGATGCAGTATAGATCTGATGGCTCACGACCCGGCTGATCTTTAAAAAAAAATCAGCCGACGGATGCGTAGCACGCCCCAAAACAAATAGTGCATGAAAAGTTGTTATTCCACCCATTAATTCTTGCAGTTTTTAAGAACACGAATGCTTATTTTTCTCATGCAAATTTGCAGTAGTATATATAGAGTACCACTCCCTCCGTTTTTAAATATAAGTTCTTTTATAGAGATTTTAATAGGAACTAAGTACGGAGCAGAATGAGTGAATGTACGAAGCAGAATGAGTGAATCTACACTTCAAAATACTCCCTTCGTCCCATAATGTAAGGCGTTTAGTGTAAAAAAAGTCTTACATTATGAAACGGAGGGAGTACATCCGTATATAGTCCATGTTGAAATCTCTAAAAGAACTTATATTTACAAACAGAGGGAGTATATATATGTGCATGATATAAATATTTTCAGTACTTGTAAAAGTTCAAAATATGATTCTCTTTTTTTCTTCTGAACTAAAGGGTGCAACAGGTATCACAGAATCCGTTTGTATATGGACTTCAATCTCGTTTCGTCCGGCTTTAATAAGGTGTGCACCACATTTTCTGTTATCAATTAACGACACACATGAACCCCTTATAAGCACGAACAAATGGAGTACTATGTAAAAATTAACATGCAAAGATTATACAAGTCATATCGGAGCATCAATCTGATTACTGAATCAAGTTATCTGCTCGACCTTAATTCACGAAACATTTAACTCAAATGCGTAAATTCACCAAACATATCTGATGGATGCAAATGAGATCGTTTCTTTATATTTTCGATCTTATTTCCAGTTATAACTTGGCAAGTTTCTGGTGAGTTGCTCAAATTATTCTGAAGCAAAACCAGAAAGAACGCACCGGAAGATTTACAGTGATTCGCTGAACAAAATGACAATCTAAAGCTACAATAAACGAAAATCAGTCCGGACTAACGGCCTAGTCGGAGGGGCGCAAAAAAACTAGTCTCGAAAAGCACGCAATTGGCGGCTAATCAAGTTTGGCGATTACTGCATCCGTGACTTCCTGGGTGGTGCTGGTGCCGCCCAAATCCCTGGTCCTGTATTTGCCTTCTGCAATGACACTCTTCACTGCTGATTCCAGCCGGTCGGCGAATGACGGGAACTGCAAATGCCTCAGCATCATGGCGGACGAGAGAAACAGAGCAACTGGATTAGCTTTCTTCTGTTGCACAATCTTGTCATTTCCCACATTTCCTGCAGAAGCGCCCTGCTCAAAGATGGCATGGTCCTGACCAACATTGCCTGAAATAATGCAGCACACGAAGATTTAGAGACTAATCTTCCATCCCCATATACTAACAAGTTCGGTATTTATGCATTGCATGGTGCTAAGACGTTCAGACATGGGAAGGCTAAATAGATATATCAAATGCAACATTGAGCAGGCTATTATTAGACAGAAACAATCAATTTATACCAATTGTAAACTTATTTCCACTAAAACAGAAGAATCACAAGCAGAATCAAACTCTACCTCCAGGCATGACACCCGTGCCTCCAGCAATACCTGCAGCAACATTAGACACCAGATTGCCATAAAGATTTGGGGTGACCTATAAAGGGAAGAAAACAAAAGTAAGTCAACAGGTAACTTCTGAAATTGTTTTGTAAACTTTGGGACATCAAGACAACCTTTAGAATGTAAAACAGTGCATACAAAGAAACATGAGATTGCCAACAGAGGTACAAACATAAGAGGTGTTACTACCACATTTGCAAAAACTTAGTTAAACGATCCGCACTGATATTTTCTGTATAGGATCAATATAAGTATATATCAAACAGCGTGCTCAAGGTTAAAATGGTAGCTTATTGTATAACCACGACAACATTTCAGCTTGATGAACATTGAACAATTAGAATATGTTTGCAATACAGTGACATTTAGTGAGAAGTGCATAGATTTCATATACATACCATAACATCAAACTGTTCAGGTTTTGCAACAAGCTGCATACAGCAGTTGTCCACAATGATTTCACTATATTGAATTCCAGGATACTTCGTCGCAACCTCACGGCAGGACTCCAAGAACAAACCATCAGCTAACTTCATGATGTTTGCTTTATGCACTGCCGTCACTTTCTTTCTATTGTTGAGGTAAGCATACTCAAAGGCGTATTTGGCAATCCTTTCAGAGCAGAACTTCGTCATCACCTGGCAAATCCATTCAATGAGTTTAACATGAAGAAAAGAAATCCTTCAGACAACAAAACAAAAAGAGAGAACAGTTGTAATTGTAAAGGAAAAAAACAGAAGCAGAATACAGTGCAAACAGGCACAAAATTGATGCGACAACTATAGTTCCAATGACAGGGCATTTAACTATGCAGGGAAAAGCACCGAGTATATGCCAACTAACAGACAAATCTTACTGTGAGATCAAAACCCCTAGGGGAAATGTCACTGGATACTTAACTAAATTATCATTTTGTATTAAGAATAGACTAGAGAGAAATATATTTTTACTGAATTATTAAATTCACTACTCAAAGCATGGGCACCACAAGCTGTACGTTTGAATGCTTCTATTGTTGTGTTATGTAGGGCAAAGGTACTACTATTCACCCTTGGCCAGGACAGTACATAATCAACCACAAGAACAAATACAAAAAATTGATAATTGAGAGGGTGACATAACCATAACTTGTGTAACATGACTGCACCTTTGCTCACTTCGTCCATTAAAAAGGATATGAGCAGCAATGCAGCACCATTGCAAGTTGACCATTAAGTCATTTTATGAATGTTCAACAAAAGCTAGTGCTTTGGTAAATATATGCGCATCTAAGGTTAGGCAAGTTTGACCAACTTAGCTGGGTGTTTGGTTGAAGTCAAACCCTAGGCAAGATTATTTTTCCAATAAATGGGTACATGTCATACGCTTACAAAAGTGTAACAAGATTGTAATACCCCAGCACATTAGCGGATGCTCACTTGCCCAATTACAGTTGTGTCACTGAATTAGCTTCTCATGGAGATTTTTAATGGAGTTGGACCAACATATATGCTGTGTTCCAAACGTAGCACCTCCAGGTTTACCCTTGTACATGAAATGACTGCTTTCTACAAGTGGGCTGGGCATTGATCAGATTTGGGACGGGACAGGACAGGACAGAGATTCCTCTTATGATTGCCAACTTGTGTCTTCAATTTTGGTGAACGAATGTAACAAAAGTTCGATAACAAACGTGCGGCAAATTGTGGCATTGTTAGTTCTAGAACAAGACAGGCCCACAATCCATCAGTATGGTGGTCCTATTATACACAGCAGACGTTCTATTTACAAGCAAATTAGTGATGGATATCATGAACCCTTAAAGTAAAGAACCCGCTGTCCCAGTACTACAAATAATGACAGGAATAAATGTTGTAGAAGATTGTAAAATGGTTAATGTGCGCCCATCACACCTTTGAGTGTTTATAGACATGATAAACGTCCTTTTACACGGATATATGCATACTTATAAAGTTACAAGTACCAATGTAATACATTTTTTCTAGACAGAATTTGCAGGAATCGGAGAGGAAAATATTTGAGTGAATTATGCACGGCTACTAAAGCCACATTTTTGTGTAAAAATGTGGCAAGCCAGACTTAGGCAAGTTTTGGCAAAATGTTGAGCCAACGACAGGTAGGCTGCAGGGCAACTGACCGGACACGTACAACAGATGGCCAAACTTGAATATATATGAGTTGACAAAGTGGGGCTGTGAACCAAACATGCACCAGATGTTCCATGCTACAATTTGCAATGAGAAATAATGGTGTCTCGCGTACCTTTAAATTCAATTTAAAGAAACAGATAGGCAACCTTAACTTAGAACAGTGGAACAAATAACATAAGCATTTGGGTATCATCCTAACATTGCTACATGTGATCTCATAGATAAAGTTAATCTCAGAATTAGAAAACACGGCCATGATCCATCAAAGTATGTACTAAATGCTCTCACAATTCACTCACCCCAATATATCAACGACTAAACCTCGTGGCAATCATATTCAGTTGGAACAAAGCAATCATAAATGCCTACAGTTTTGTTTCACATTATTACAACTTGTGCAGTAAAACCCAACAACCCATGAACTCAGCTAGATTGTCCGTTATGCAAATTGCCACAGCCTCCCAATTGCCAATAGCCATATATTATACAACCTACCAAGTACTCATTAACCCGCAGTAAATAAAACAAACTTGTTACAAGCATATTGACGGAATATTGTTGCTTCAACAATACAACCATCATGTGTTCAGCAAAAGTGTGGGAAAGCTAAGTACCTCTACTAGCAATCAAACAGTATATTCGATCACAATCCACCAACACATTAGCTAGCATAAACTACATCAGCAAGGTCAATGATTGTCATGTATTGAGCAGTGTGCGGAATTCGCCATACCTTGAGGCTCTCGACGACGCCAGGAACGACCTCGTGCTCGAGACCCGAGTACTCGCCCTCCGTGTTCTCCCTGATGACGGCGATGTCAACGTTGTCGTGCCTGGTGGGCAGGCCAGGGAGGTTGAAGCAATTGACGAGGGAAGCGTAGAGGTCGAGCTCCTTGCGCAGCTGCAGATTGAGGGAGGAGACACCTCCGCCGACGGGTGTAGCGAGACCGCCCTTGAGGCAGACCTTGTTGCGGCGGATGGACTCGATGACCTCGGGAGGCACCGATGGCATGTCGCCGTGGACCTCGTACGTCTCGAAGCAGACCGGCGCGTGCATTGCCTCCATCACCTGGCGCACGGCGCCGGTCACGAGGGGCCCGATGCCGTCGCCCGGGATGAGCGTGACGGTGCGCGGGGCGCCGTCTCCGGGGCGCGGCATGTAGGTGACGGTACGGCGGGACACGGCGCCAGCGAGGGGGGATGGAGGGGCCGGGGAGAGGACGCGCCGGAGGAGAGGGGCGGATCGCCGCGCCATGGTCAGTCCGGCTAGGGTTTCGGGGTGGATGCGATCGGCGCCGTGTCCAGAAGGATGAGCGGAGGCTGAGATGGGGAAGGAGAAGGAAAGGGGTGGATGGTTCTTTACCCTTTCTCATTCCATATTTTGCTCCCTTTTCAACATTAATATAATAGGATGATTATTCTGTGTCATCCCTGTTGTATGCAATCATTACGGGGATGTATAATTGTATATTCCCCATCCGACTCATACATATTCTGTACCCTTTTCCTTCTGGTTGGCCAATCCCTTGTTTCTCCGTCTCAGCAACCATCGTCGTTTACATCTAGTTCAAAGAAAAAAAAAGATAATGTCATTTAGCCGACGTTTCCCTAGGAACATTTTTTCTAGTGAATATCTTGATGGTCGTCGGATGAAGGCGTGCAAATCTTAGAGCGATGGAGTGTTCCATGTCAGCCATAGCCACTCGTTCGCTCGGAGTGAGCCCTCATGCGAATGAACTAATCTACCGAGGTTATCCAACCAGCTCCGTCGCCACTCCACAACATTAGGGCGTCAATGGATCGAGCAGCGGCTGGCTACGAGGCCAGGAGGTCGTCGAATCCAGGAACATGGCGGCGCACCCTACAGCTGCCGGTTCGGGACGAGCACGGCGGCTCGAGGACGAATAGCGGTGGTCCTCTACTTCGATTCGTCACCACATTGATGGATGATGGCGTCGAAGAGCCAGCAAGGGAGGTGAAGGTCGACATGGAGCCGCCGCGCATTTTCATCCATTCTCTCCGGTAATGGAGACGACACATATTTGAGGTACGCATCTCCAAGTTCTGGTCCTGGATTCATGCTAGGGATTCACGGTTTTGGGATTTGTTCAACGCTGGCAGCGATGACGGGGGAGGGGTGAGTGGGGTCGAGGGGCGCCTGTTGGGGCGTTGGCATTATCGGGCGGGGTGCTGCAGTATTGGTTGCTATGGGCAGTTGTAGCCATTTTGTTGAAGCCAGAGGAAATTATATTCTCTCCTTTTTTTGATGTTTTTTGGCTGATCCACGAGATGCAGCATAAAATGTCCAACGTGCAGAGCAATAGCAACAAAGCAATAAAAAATGTCGCGCGAAGGGGAGTAGGAGGTTGCTTTATAGAAGAAAGAGGAGGAAAATCAGTTATGCAATTGTTGTCGAGGTTGCGGGATTAGTTTGCCCTACGTTTTTCTCCACAGTTTCATACTGAGCTACCTTGAGAGATGTATGTTAAAGAGTTGATGAGGAAATTTGCCATGGCAAATTTATCGGGGAGAGTTTAAGAGCGAGGTTTTGTAGCCATGGAAATTTTTTCTAACTTGCAATTGTTTCAGAAAACAAGTTCTAAAATGTGTATGTGACCGGTACACATTTTTATACATTTACCATCTTTTACATAGCAAAAATGATCTAAACTTGCCACCCAACCAGTACAAAAGTCATCTAAAATTGATATGAATAATGGAACATTTTTTTCTATGATTTGCCACGATATGCACATTTTCCATGATGTTTTTTAAGATCATTTGTTGTGATGTTTGTTGTAATTGACATGGAGTATTTATAATTACACACCATCCCACTAAAACAATTTGCCATATGAATAATTTGGTTTTGTTATGAAAATTGCCAACAACGTTTAAGCATGGAACTGTCATGTACAACTTTTACTTGCCATCCATCAAAAACCATTGAAAAAACAAAAAAGTTTGAACATAACCTATCTACATTTTCCATTTGTTCTAGGAACACATTTAAAAATTCTTTAAACTAGCCCAGTGACAACACATTTTTTTCCTACATTTTGACATGATCTAAATATTTACATTTCTAAAGTTGGCATATCACCAGCACGAAACTTTTTCCTATGTTTGCCATGAATTAGAGAACAACCCTTTTTAGGTTTCTGAAAGGATCGATATAGTTGACTAGAGGAGGGAGGGATGAATAGAAAACTAACAATTTTTAGTTTTTCTTTACCAATTTAAACTTTGCATCAAAGTAGATTGTCTAGATATGCAACTAGGTGAGCAACCTATATGATGCAACAACAAGAAGCACACAAGCAAGCAAAGGATACAACACAATATAAGCTTGCACAAGTAAAGGTATGAGATAACCAAGAGTGGAGCCGGTGAAGATGAGGATGTGTTACCGAAGTTCCTTCCTTTTGAGGGAAAGTACATCTCCGTTGGAGCGGTGTGGAGGCACAATGCTCCCCAAGAAGCCACTAGGGCCACCGTATTCTCCTCACGCCCTCACATAATGCGAGATGTCGTGATTCCACTATTGGTGCCCTTGGAGGCGGCGACCGGACCTTTACAAACAAGGTTGGGGCAATCTCCACAACTTAATTGGAGGCTCCCAACGACACCACGAAGCTTCATCACAATGGAATATGGCTCCGCGGTGACCTCAACCGTCTAGGGTGCTCAAACATCCAAGAGTAACAAGATCCGCAAGGGATTAGTGGGGGGAATCAAATTTCTCTTGGTGGAAGTGTAGATCGGAGCCTTCTCAACCAATCCCTAGAGAATCAACAAGTTTGATTGGCTAGGGAGAGAGATCGGGCGAAAATGGAGCTTAGAGCGACAATGGAGCTTGGGGATGAAAGAGGTAGTCAACTCGGAGAAGAAGACTCCCCTTTTATAGTGAAAGAACAAATCCAACCGTTATCCACCAAGTCACCCTGCGACATGTGGTACTACCGCGCCATACAAGCGATACTACCGCACTGGCCTGCGGTACTACCGCGATGGACTACGGTACTACCACTGGCACGGCAGGGGCTAGAACCAGTCCTGATGCGCTATGGCAGGGAGCGGTAGAACCGCTGGCGCGGTATTTCCGCACACCCTTGCGGTACTACCGCAAGGCAGGAATCGTCTAGGGGGAAGGCACAGACATATAAAAATACATCCGTGACTACTTCCGCTGAGTTTTGATCTATGCAAAAATCCGACACGGTACTACAGCAAGCCTGGAGCGGTACTACCGCGTAGGACGCGGATGTAAAAAAATTACATCCGCCCCTACTTCCGCTCATGTTGCTGAGCCTGGCCAGAGCCCACGGTACTACCGCGTCCATGGAGCGGTACTACAGCGTAGGGCGCGGATGTAAAAAATTGCATCCGCCCTTACTACCGCTCGAGCAGCTGCGCCTGGCCTGAGGCCACGGTACTACCGTTCCCAAGGAGCGGTACTACCATGAGCACCTACGGTACTACCGCGCCCGGGGCCGGTACTACCGCAAGGGCCTGCGGTACTACCGCTCCGAAGAGCAGTACTACCGCATGCCCAAGTTCGGCAACAGTAGGAGTCCTTCATTTTGCAGAGACACGGAGAGACGGAGGATGCTCCAAAGAGCCAAAGGAAAGGTTGTGCAAAAAAGGAACAGACGTGTACGTGTTGATTCCACCAAACCTTTCCAACGCGGACCCCCTCTTAATAGTACGGCTTTCCTACGACTCAAATCCACTGAAAAGAAATGAAGAGAAACGCCGTCTTCAATAGTCTCCGAGGGGCACCAAATTGTCTTGTGCCTAGACATGATATATCTGAAATGCTCAATGCACACGATTAGTCCGCAAAAGCATTGTCATCAATCACCAAAACTACCAAGGGATAAATATGCCCTTACAATCTCCCCCTTTTTGGTGGATTGATGACAATACGGGATTTGCACATAGGGATATAAAATGAAACATAGGCAAACCCAACATCTATAAAAAATAGACGGGCTCCCCCTAGATGTGTGCACATTAAATAAGTGCTTTGGACTGCACGACACACATACTAGGATCAACACTCCCCCTATGTTTTATAGACGAGGCATATCTTGCAATAAAATAACTAATGCTAAGCTTGGATGCAAGATAATAACAAGAGCAGAAAGAACAGGCACAAGATAGCATAAGCTCACGGACTACTAAGCAATAAAGACAACAAGATAATCTAGAGTGCATATATCTTACACCATATGATAAGGAAGCAACTCACGACAAGCCAAACCAAAGCAAACGAAGTCCAACAGAACGAAAGCAACACAAAGCAAGCACGACACACGATACGCTCGCAAATCCTACACTCTCTCCCCCTTTGGCATCGAAATACCAAAAAGGCAGAGAGGACACCTACGACATAGGTGGTAGCCCAAGCTGAATAGATCACTCGTCACGCTCCTCATCGGACTCGCCAGCGGGGATGGGCTCCTCCTCAGATTCAGTCCATTGGTAGCCATGCTTCGTCATCCATTCTGCCTCTAGCGTGATGTGCTTCTCAGACCCACTGGATATCTCCTCCCCAAACGTCCTCAAGATCCTCTTGTCGCGGCGGCGACTCTCCTTGGAAGCAACATGGGTCCTGTACTGGCCCTTGGCCTGCATGCAGAACAGAGCATTCATCTTGTTCTTCAGCTTCTTAGCCCAAGAAGGCTCAGTAGAGGGAGGAGCATATCCAACAGAGATGTCCTCATCCGCTTCCTCCTCCTCAATCTCGTCCTTGTCCACGTCCATTTGAGCAGCCTCTGCCTCAGCACGGGTAGTGGTGTTAGCCCACTGAGGCTTGATGCGAAGCTTGATGGGGTCGTGACGGATCCAGTCAGGGGCAACAAACTCATCATTGGGATAGAGCTTCTCCCAAGTCCTCGTGATCAAGAGAAACAGGTAAGGTCCATAGATGGGTACCTTAGGGTTGAACACGGCAAACCGTAGCTCACACCACATGATATGTGAGACATCAAGTGGTTCTGTCTGAGCAAGACGCGCCTCCTCACACTACAAAAAAAGATACATCCGTGACATTTTGGGCCGAACGAAAAAAAATCGGTCATGCTTATGACACTTCTATGACGATAATTGTGACAAAACCCGGTATCATCATAGATATGGTGGGGTCCTACTTCTATGACAAAAAATCATGACAGAAAATGGGCTTTTCGTCCTGGGCGGGCCAGAGACGCAGCCGCATGACATTCTTTGGGCCGTCCATGACGGAGAAAACCGTGGTAGAAGCGAGGGCGAGGAAAATATCGGGGGAGTTCCCGGTTACGGTGGGTGGTCGGGGGCCGAGCGATGCGCATCTCTCTCGTACGTACGCGCGTGTGTGCGAGGCATTGCGCTCTAACTGAACCCGAGCAAGGCATTGGGCTCTAATTGAACCCGAGCGATTGCACTGCAGGCTACGCGCGCGTTACTGAACCCGAGCGATCAATCGATCCCTTGCTGTTAACTGAAGCCGAGTGATTCCTTCGCTACTGTTGCTAACTGAAGCTGATCGATGCTGCCTCTGGATGAACAGTGAGCGTTGTTGGGGGGTTTGGATGAACAGTTCCCGGTGGGGGGTTGGATGAATAGGACCCCATGGTAGTAGAGGCTGTTGCTGCTGGATGAACAGTACCCCGGTCGATCGAGCCGGTGGATGAACAGGCCCCCGTGGAGGGCTGGATGAACAGGACCCCGTGGAGGGCTGGATGAACAGTAGCCCGTGGAGGGGTGGTTGAACAGGACCCCGTGGAGAGGGTTGGTTGAATAGTAGCCGGTGGAGAAGCGGTGGAGGTTAGAAGAACAGGAGCCCGTGGATGAACAGTCGTAGGTGGAGGCTGGAGGAGGTCGACGGTGTATGAACAGGAGCCCGTGGAGGCAGTTGACGGTGGATGAACAGTACCCCATGGAGGCAGTCGATGGTGGAGATGAACAGTATCCCGTGGAGTCCCGTTTTGTGGTACGCCACACCCCTCCCGTTGAACAGGACCCCCGTTTTGACCATAGCGCTCCAACACAAGTCCATTTCCTCCGTTTTGCAGTACGCCACACCCCTCCCGATCAACAGGACCCCGTTTCGACCGTAGGAGGTGCGTTTCCTCCATTTTGCAGTACGCCAGGCCCCTCCCGATGAACAGGATCCTGTTTCCACCGTGGTCGGTCGAACACAAGGCCGTTTCCTTCTGCGGTACGCCAGTCCTCGTTTCCATCGGCTGTTTCGTCCAAGCCGGTTGGCTCCCGATGAACATGACGACGCATTCCGTTCCGACCCAGCCAGTTGGCTCCCCATGAACACGACGATGATGCAGTTTCTCCGTTCTGACCCAGCCATGTACACGAGCCCTGGCCGTACGTATGCGCGAGTAGGCGTTCGAGACCCCGCCCGTATGTACGTACATGGCTGTATTTTCTTTCTTGCACCCTGGCCGCTGTACGTACGTGTACATGCTACGTGCGCACCTCTACTACGACACGTGCCCTTCCTTGCACGGCCACGGTTCATCGCTGCAGCCTGCAGACAGACCGATCGACCAGTATGTACATACACGTTCGCGACCAGAATGACAACACTACGTACGCTTCGACCAGGTGGGTCCCGACTGTCAGGCACTTCCTTGCGTGCGAAGATGTAGCTGGTGGGTCCCAGCAGTCAGGGGGCGAATCGTTTTTTTGCCCGTAATATGGACGCACTTCCTTGCGTGCGAAGATGTAGCTGGTGGGTCCCAGCAGTCAGGGGGCGAATCATTTTTTTTTTGCCCGTAATATGGACGCACTTCCTTGCGTGCGAAGATGTAGCTGGTGGGTCCCAGCAGTCAGGGGGGAAACGTTTTTTTCGTGAAATACGGTGGCCCGTCCGGTGGGTCCCTCCTGTCAGGTGGAGGAATAATTATTTTCTGCAAAATAAGGAGGCACTGCCTTGCTGCGGCCGTGGACCTAGCTGTCAGCCTCTCCACGTACAGTACTCTTCCGATGGAAGTCGGTCGTTGACCACATTGACCACGCCGCGCCGAGAGCACCAAGGCGGTGGACGACGGTGAGGCCTAAGAAGGGGACGACGCGGAGCGGGGGAAGACGCGGCAGTGGATGCCCACGCGGAGAGGAGTACGAGGGTTCACTGGTTCGGCTGCGGTGTGTGGATGCCGTCGCCGCAGGGCCTGGCCAGCGGTGGGAGTAGTAGGGGGCTGTGAGGCCTCCGCGGCAGCACAGCCGGCCACGGGAGGCAGGAGCAGGCGGCACGGCCGGTGCTGCTTTGGGAGGCTGGAGCAAGAAGACCAGAGGTTGAAGAAGCACGACGGCCGTTGGATGGACATCGTACGGTCACTACAGCTAGAATCGTTTATATTGACTAAGTTGACAAAGCCCTCGGTACACGTCAACTTAGTAGGCCCACAGGTCAGCCTCCGAAACGGTGCGCCCCAGATGTCAGGGGGAGGAATCTTTTTTGGACGAGTGAAGCTAGAATATCCGAGATTAAAGAAGAAGCACGACATCCCTTGGATGGACATCCAACGACCACTGTTGCTAGAACTGTGTGTTGACTATAAGTTGATAAAGCCTTGCATACGCATCAACTTATTTTTTTCTTAGGGGACGCGTCAACTTACTAGGCCCACAAGTGTGTGGCAGAGAACTTATAGCCCATTTGAGATTTATAAGAATGTACAACCCATTTTTGAATTCTAATGGAATTTACTACAACCCATTTACAGTTTGTTAAAAGTACAGCCCATTTTCTAGCTAGGACAATGATTAATAATTTCAACCAAACGTTCAAAACAGAATTCAATAAAATTTCCCACATTTTTATGGGATCCGAAATATTTTTATCCCAAAATTTCTAGTGAGATTACAATTTCAATATAAATTTGTCTTACGTAAAAATCCAACGAAACATTGTGCGCGCAACAATTAATGAAATTAAAATTTCCAAAATCCAAAAATAATATTTTATAAACTAATTACGTGTTTGGTGTATTTTTTATAGTCATAGCCCAGTTTTTATAATTACATTCCATTTATTATTTCTTAATGCCCATTTTCTTGTTAAGCCTAATGCATCCCTCCTAGTAAAGATTTGCAGCCCAGCGGGGTGGAGAATAACAAGTTGACTTTTCCTGGGTATTCCTCAAAAAAAGTATAGCTGGGCTAGCCATTTTCAGCTTAAAAAAATTATTATCTGGGCTGGATATCTGGCCTGTGCTAGACGGGCCACAGCCTGCCCAGTTAATACCCTGCTCTCCTCTGAACAACAACGAAAACATCGCTCAAGAAAAAATCTGCAGTGCTCACACCTCAACAACACAAATACTGCTCGAGCTGCTTGGTCCCAGCTGTCGGCCGCTCCTTGTGCAATTCTCTCGTTTATTGACTACATAGGTTGACAATGGTGTGGGACCGTGATATCAGGAAACCAGGAGGAAGCAAACAAAATAGTTGTACATAATAATGAGGCACTTGCGTACGTACAGCTATGGCCCTAGTGGGTCCCTACTGTCATCCAGTCAAAATAAAGTCATCTCCTGAATCCTCATGTTCGTTGACCATGTTGACAATGCTCGGCGCCACGGCGAGCGCAACAACTCGAAGGACGACGGAGAGGGCCTCGCGGGCCCTACGGATGGTCTAATACAGCGCCCGCTGCTCATTCAGGAAGCCAGGATCATCGGACACCCATGAGCACCTTCGAGAGACTGAGACGGCATGAAACAGTAAGGCCGCACTTGGGAGCTCTGGTTTATTTCACACCTGTATTAAGATACAAGTGTAATTTACTCGTCATCGGAAACAACGCGTAAAATATAGGCATAATGAAACCGAGGGCCCGAGGTGTGTAATGAAAACCGGCGAGTTACACGTGTAATTTGAGAGACTAGTATATATTTTACTAGTCGAAATCGACCAACCAAACGCTTCGCCCAAGACCATCTGCTTTTATTTACAAGCATCAGTTTTACAAGCGGTTTTGGTTGGAAAACGACGATCCAATCACGGCCTAAGATGATGAGTTGGTTGGAAGATCATATGGTTTCACCTCTAACCTACCCGAGTTGTCGTATAGGCTACGAACGGAACATAAGACAATGAACTTCTTAAGCACAGAAACAATAGAAGAGGATGATCTTCTTAATATGCAAATCATAGGCATTAGCTCAACATGCAAGACAATATGAAGCATTATTCTCAGGAGGCATGGTGAACAGCTCGTGATGCCGCATGCCACAGCATTCCAAGCTCAACTTTGCAATCAAATTCACAAGGCCTGGCATTACATAGACAACATTCAGAACAAACTCTTAAAATACCTTACATAAGTCAACATTCATGTGACTATGCATCTTAGTAGAGTAAATATTTACTTCTGAACTAAAGACAGGAATAGGAAAAAACGATCGACGTTGCTCACAGCAAAGGGCGTCCCACTCAAAAATATCAAATGCATGTCTTCTGGCTAACATCAATGAGCAAAATTTGACAAGGTTTTCCAATTCCAATATATTAAACTAATGTCTTCTTGCTAACATCAATGATTAAACTTTGACAAGCTTTTCCCATTCAAAATATGTAATGCCTATGATTGTGGAACGGGCAGGGTTTGTCATCAGTTTGTCATCTGATAGTCCGGTGGCTCAAGGTGACGACGAATGATTAGAGAACCATTCGATGTATTGTGCATTATGAAGTATTATGGAGGACACGAACCATCTGAACATTTTGTGCAGTTCCACTAAAATCAAGCTGAGCATCCCTGTGGATTTCGTATTTATATGCTGCAAGAAAACAAAGACACATCAGCACACACATGAATATTGGCCCCAGTGTCAACCCACCAATCGGTGGACTAACAAACTGAAAGTACGGTAAACAGATTACCATACCCAGATGCCCCATCATTGTTGCTTAGAATGACATTGACAGACTTGGAGTCCTGTCATGGCTTCTTGTACTTGTTTGGGCACTTTTTGCCCAGTGCACTCCACGTGTTGTAGAGTTGCCTATGCTCTCTGCAGACTAGTCATGTCACCAGCGTCTACTAATACTCTGTAAAGCTTCTCGATCATTCCTTCTGTAATGTAGCGCAAACAGTGACTGCTTCTTTCTGCAAAGTGGTAAAACCAACTGGACCCACTAATGCAGCAGTTTGCCTTAGACACATTGGCTCCTTTTGTGCAGTTCAACTAAAATCAAAGTCGGAATAAAACCGAGCTTTAATTTTGATATCCCTGTAAGCAACAATAGGTATAAGGGAAACAATTACTGAGAAATAACGGTTGATGACTTGTACTCCCAGAAGAAAAACATCTACTGATCTACCTTATCTTAATGGGAAACAAAGCAGGAGAGTAGCAATTCTCCATCAGTGTGATTCATTCATATTAACTGAGACATTATCGTAACAATGCCTTGTTTCAACATGTATAAAGAACAACAAAGCAGAAAAGTACCATTCCTAAAACAATGCGACTGATTCATTTTAACCGAGACATTATCTTAACAATACCTTGGTTAAACATGTAGAAATAACTACAAAGCAGGATAGTACCATTTGTAAAACACTGTAACTCATATATAATAACAGAGACATTATCTGAGCAATACATTTCTTAAATATGTACTCCGGCCGATCCCTAACAGAAATGGTACTCCCGCCGATCCCTAACAAGTGTTGCAGTTTTGAACTAAGATTCAGTAGTTAATTCTGAGGAAAGTCGGTACTGAAAGTCGGTACTAACCTTTCAAGACCAAAAATTAAAACAACTCGTGAGGAAGACCTAAAAGAGATCTCAACACATATATGGAAATCCGGTCTACAATAGCAACAAGTTGAATAGATATCCCTGTTTTAACAGAGGCAAAAAAGGAATCAATTACTGGCCAATAAAGGAGGATGAAACATGCGGCCACAAAAAGAAGCATCTACCTTATCTTGATGGAAAACAAAGTATAGGACAGTAGCATTTCTAAAACGGTTGCATTGATTCATATTAACAAAGAAATTCTCTTAAAACAGTTCAGTAGTTAATTCTAAGAGTGGCATTGCTTAATTTTACCAGCGGCATTAGATTAAGAAAAAGCATAAACAGTTCCAGGGGAGAGTGGGCGCAACAACACCATGTGCTTCCATCTACTTATAAAGGGGGTGATGCAGAGTTTGTTGTAACAAAGCAACAAGCATCATGTCTGGGTTGGTACCTTTTTTGTCCACTACTTAATGGGAAAAGAGAGCAATACAATAGCTTCAATTCAACATTTATTTAAAACAGTACCAATACAAGTAGCACAACATCTCAAAACACACTGCACGATCATGTGGATGAAGGCAAGTACCAACCTGTCATGACGCACACAAGATCACCTACGAATCTGCCAACACGAATAGGAAATCCAATCTCGTTTTGTGCAGTTGCACTGAAATCAAGCAAAGTCGCCGGTGTGACGTTTAAGTTTGCTATAGCAACAAGTTGAATATAATCCCTGTTTTAACAGAGGCAAAAAAGGAAACAATTACTGGCCAATAAAGGAGGATGAAACAAACGGCGACAAAAAGAAGCATCTAACTTATCTTGATGGAAAACAAAGTAGGACAGTAGCATTTCTAAAACGGTTGCATTGATTCATATTAACAGAGACATTCTCTTAAAACAACATTCGTTAAGAATGTAATTTACTTTTAACAGTGGCATTGCTTCAATTTTCTAGTAGCATTCTTAGATTAACAACAGCAAAATAGTTGTATGGGACATGGGACATGGGACATACCAGCACCATGTGCGTCCACACATATAAATGGGTGATGCAGAGTATGGAGCCAAGCAGCATATCTGCATTGGTCCCATATTTGTTCTCTTTGAACCTTTTTCCTATGTGAGAGTAGCAAATCTAGTCCTGCACAAACTACCCGACCCCCTAGTTTCTTTCCCTTTTCAACAAAGAGATCGGTTCCTTACAGATGTGTGTACTAGGTTACCCCCTTTTCCCTTTTCGACCAACAAAGCGGCTGGATAGCCAGTCTATACTACTTTCCCTCCCTCCTTTCCTCATTGAACCACGTCCTAGATTCATGCTCCACCCCACCACACCCTTCTTTCCTCTTTGAACCAAGACCTAGATTCGACTATAGAATCGAAAAAGATCCGCATGCAGCTAGAGCAATGACGGTTTCAAAGAAACTTATACCTTAGGGTCGTTGGGATGTGGCAAGGCGTGCGGCGGGAGGCCGGATCTGCCCGCACTATGTACGACAGCGAGGAAGAAGGGGTCAGTGGCCCTCCCGCACAGGCGCTGGGTGAAAGAGAACACCGCAGCCGGCAATGGATTGCCTCCCTCGCCGAAGGCGATAGAGTGAACACTGCACCTCCTCCCCTTCCCGGTGCGACGGGATCCGGACGCCTCCTTCACCAGCTGTGAGGGGGAGAGAGAGACAGAGGCCAACGTAGTCTTGTTTAGATCTGGTAAAGAGGGTGACTGGGTGAGAGACTGTGAATATAGCAAACCCTAGCAAAGGAACGTTGAGCCTCCAGCGTGTATATATATATATATATGTAGTGCGTCGAGAGTGTGGAGAGTGCAAACTCTAGCGAACAAGCGCTGAGGCTCCAGCTTATATAGTACTACATATATACTGTAGTACGGACTGAGCTCCGGTGCCTTAACTGCACCTGCTTTTGGCTGTATGACAGGTGGGCCAGCCACATTTTGGGCCCACCTGTCATAAACCCAAAGGCAGGTGCACTAAGTCAATGAAGCTGCGTCCATATAGTACTCGTGTATACTCTAATATATAGTGGAGTGGTTTTATTATTCTCTCCATAACAATCATTTTAAATTGTGTAAGTACGAAACGAAACTCTTAATTTAACGTACCAGTGAAGAAAACTACTACTTCCGATGAACTAACGATCCACGCGTCCTGGTCGCACTTCCTGTCTGGGGCGTGCGGTACACTACCCTCTCTTAAGTGAACAACCACACATGCGCCAAATTATCGGAAACGTGTGAGAGTGTGTACAAATAAAGAATTTTAATTTCAATTATCGGAAAGGTTTGAGAGTATGTACAGTTTGCCCTCTCTCAATAATTATGGTTTGTTGTGTTCGGCCTAAACTTGGTCAAACTTTACAAAGTTTGACTTCAGCCAAATCTAATATGCGGAGTAAATAAAAATGGAGGGCTACTACGTCCATCCGGGTTTTTAGTCCACACCATTTTTTAATCAAAGCTAATAGCTGGACAAATAAAATTACAGGGGAGCTGAAGACAAAGTTGTGAGAAGGCTTAGAAATCAATACAAAACTTATGCTCGTAGTACCAACGTCGATCCTTCTTCGAGGAAACATTTGGTTCATAGCCAATTGTGTGATAAAATTGCACCAACGTGAAAGACGACTGCGTCTCCAACGCAACCAAGGTGAACTGATGAAGGATATCATCTTTGTGGGTAACAAGCAAAGAGCACTGATGGAAGACAACTTGTTTTTCGTGGAAAATCGATCAGCTTCACCAGACGACGCAACCATGAGGTGCAACCATGAGCATCGACAGGTCATCGTGGTGATGCATCATCCATTTGGCATCAAGTTTGGGTGAGGAACATATGAAGTTCGACAAATCCTCACTGTTGTCTGTTTCTTCTCATTAATCAAGCTCGAGGAAGGAAGAACCACGTGGCAGAGGACAGTGAGGCGGAACAACAATGGCCATCCAATTTTGTGCAGTTCCACTAAAATTGAGGAAGACATGCCCGGGTATGGAGATACGCATCGCTGTTTGCAAAAATATAAAAAGGGATATAGTGTTGTTACTTTGTTTTGGCAGTGGTACAAGATTAACAACGACATCTCAATTGTCAATAAGAATTAATGAAAAGTACACCAACAAACAGAAGCATCATGATTATCTTGATGGGAACTAAACCAGGATACCCGAGAAAAAAAGCATTTCTTCATTTAACCAGTGATAGTATTAGATTAGCAGCAGCAATAGGAGCATATGGACAATGACCGCACAACCACCATGTACTTTTTGTCGAAACAACATGTATACCTCCACCGAGGCATAAATCAGGACAACTTTTCGAGTGGCATTTCCTCTATAATAGTAGGTGATGTTGGACCAGCCGACGAACCCTAGCTACTATACATGGGGAGCTGGGGAGTAGTCGCATAGAAGAAAACCCGCATGCAGCGACCTGGGGAGGTGGACCAGTACAAGAAGTTATATATACCTCAGGTGGGCGAGATGTCGCTTAGGCGGGCGGGCGGGATCTGCCCACACGACGGCAGCGAACAAGGGCGCGGAGGACCTTCGTCCGTGCCAGCGCCGGCTCCGAGAGGACGGTGCGCATCGGCTTCCTCCATCACCGACGGCGACAACGTCAACGCTGCACCTCCTCACCTCCCGCAGCGGACGGGATTCGGCCGGATTTGTGACCACCGGTGAGGAGAGAGATAGAGTGGACACTGTCATCTTGTTTTGATATGGAGAGGGTGAGAGAGCGAGACGCGAGAAACCCTATCAAACAAGAGGCTATATATACAATGGAGTAAAAAATCTCTCCATAGCAGTGGTTTTAAATAGAATACGTGCGTTCCTGGAAAAAAGAAACGAAAACTGGCGGACAATTTTTTAACGTACCAAGAAAGAAAACTCGATCAAAAACACGCCCCCGCTTCCAGGTCGCGAGAGTCGTCGCGCACACACACATAGACATAGACATGCATCTGAGGATGGTTGGGTAAAACTGAATACGGATGGTTCCTTCTTACCAGAGAACGGAACTGCTGGTACAGGCATGATACTAAGGGATCATGGGGGTGCTATAATTTTCTCTTCATGTAGAAGCTTGTGTTATTGCGCGAACGAACTGGAAGCAGAATTGTTGGCCATCAAAGAGGGTTTGTCGCTCGCATTGTAGTGGAGTAATCTTTTTTTGACCCACACACTGTAGAACAATCGTTCTACGGTAAATTATATTAATATAATAAAGTACATGGGGAGTCTAAGCTCCAAATATCAATATCGAGACCGACTGCCTTGAAGCTACAAATATGGTGAGGATTAGGAATGAAGATCTTGATAGATCTCAGTTTGGTTTTTTTGGTGCGTGAGATTAGATCGCTGACACTCCGAAATACTTGTATTGCTCATGTTCGACGAAACAACAACATTGTCAGTCATACTTTAGATCATTATGGTAGGACTAGTGGCCGTATCGCTGTTTGGCTAGGTTCAGGCCCTGATGGCATTGTCGAACTTTGTAACTCCGAGTGTAGCCTGGCTACGTGAGTAATACAAGTTTGTTCCCGCAAAAAAAAGACATAGACATGCATATCCGTGTTTACATAAAATTCCATCTCCATCTCCATCTCCAATCATATTTGTCCAACTGGCACATTATTTACGTTCTTAATTATATACGCAGCAATATTAACGTACAACATCTCTTGTTTGCGGGCGTCTGGACCGCTGCCACGCCCGCTCCTGACCAACCCGAACCCTCTTCATCACCCGCGCGTGCTTCTCGCCCGAAACGGCCAGTGCCGCATTCATGCCCGGCCAGAGCGGACGCGACCTCTCACTGGCCGGCATTGAAGCGGCGCGCCGCCGAGAGAGCGTCGCCCGGCCGCTTCCTAGTGCACGCGACTGCTCCGCGTTCAAAGGTCGCAATAGCCGGCCACAACATGCATGTAAAAAGTTCTTGGGAGTCCGTGCTACAGCTAGCTGTCCTCCCCCAACTCATCAATCCTTCCAGTAGTGCTAGTACTCCATGGCGCAATCCATCGACAAGCAGGCGGGAAAGTTATCGTATACTCGGTTTGCGGTGAGTGGCATGCCGAGCGACCGTGTGGGGTCGAGCCGTGGAGGAGGGTGAGACACGAACGCGACAGACGTGATTTAAACGTTGGTTTTGCTCGATGGCGCGATCCAACGAAACGAAACGTTGGTTTCTCTCCGTTTCCATTTTTTCTTCGGAAAACGGAAACTTTCCACTCCATTTTCATTCCTACTCCAAGGTTGCCCTGTTACAACATTCCATTAAATACAAAGGAAAACTAACACGCATGCTGATGCATCTCAATGATTCACAGATCATAGCCAATATTTACTTCACAACTAAAGACAAAAGTTGTGAGAGCGTGTACAAAAGAAAAACTACTGATGGGGTCACTACGACTTAAACCCTAAACCCTAAACAGGATTTAATTTCCTGGCTAGGTAGAACCTGTCGAAGGAAAGACGGCTGGCACCCTCGGATCATACGATGCTTTTGTGCAGTTCCACTAAAATCGAGCTGAGCATCCCTGATGGCAAAGATATTGAAGAAGTGTGATTAGAATAATAGTACTGGCACTAGTTCATGAGACATAAACTCATCACAAATAGAAGCCGGTAGAAGTAGAGAAAGATCGACATGGAGATGGAGCTACGTGGGGAGCTGCGGCAGTGGAGCAAGCCGGCTCCAAAAGGAAGATGTACTACCTGGGACGTCGGGCTGTAGCTAGAAGGGCGGTTGGGACGCGGCATCAGCCCATACCGCGGGGACCCCCGATTGGGACGCACCGACTGTGGGTTTTCTCCCTCGCCGATGTCGACCGCGTCTACGCAGAACATTGTTCCCTTCCCCCAGCGGCGGGATCAGGCCGGATATGTGACCAGCGGTGTGGCCACCGTCGTTCTATGCTTGTGAAGAGAGCAACCCAAGCAAGCAGGCTTGTAGCTTAGGCTCCTGCTAGTGTATATATAGTGGTTTTCTTTTTCTCTCCATATCAACCATTTTATATTGCGTACGTGTCATTGAAGAGTGAAATGATGGTTGCTTCTTCCGACTAACTTACTGTGTGATTTGACTGCTCCTTAGTGGCCCCTACACGTACTCCCCCTACGTGTATGACCGTTCCTGAGTCTCACTTGTACTTATCTCTATTTTCTTGCATGACACGTGAGTAGACAGGATGCGCATAGAGGAATTTTGTTACTGCACGTTGTTACGTAGTACTGTACTACTAGTACCTACTCCCTCCTTCCGGTTCACTACTGGTACTCCCTCCGTCCTGGCTTATTGGTCCCCTTTGTACTCAATTCATGGGCTCGTTTTCCTCAAGAAATTGTCTTTACCAACGTATTAATATCGGGAATGCATGCGTGAACAACGAATGATTAAACCTTGCATGCAACGTTTTGACAAAGCATTGACTTATGAACATGTGAATGTAAGGGACTACAACCTCGTGCATGCATGCAACAGTCACACGTACACATGGACGCAAAAACGCGCATGACGCCCTAATGCATGCATGTACGAGCACACGACGGAACACACACGGTCACGCTCAAGTGCACAACCTACACGTGCATGCACACACATACTCAGCCAGGGTGAGCTAGTGACCGTATAAACACCGGAAAATTATATATTAAGCGCAATGAGCGTATTATGAAGTCCACTGACCGTATTTTTACAAATATACAGTGACATATAGTGTATTTATCCCGTTTGAAATCAAGCCATATTAACTGGAAAGGAGGCAGTATGGACTAGCATTACTTTGCTGTGTCCTGTCAACTTGCCGAACAAGGAGAAGCTTGCAGGATGGGAGAAGCTTGCGCGCGGTGGCTCGCAGGATAAGGAGAAACTTTTGACTAATGCAAGCTCTCCCTCACTCAGGCGGTGGACGTGCAACAGTTAATCCGGTGTCAGATTGCCAGAAGCATACACTATACTAGTACTAGTATTATTGTTCGACTTCCCGAAGAGGCGAACAGCCAAGCGCAAAGTTTACTAGTACTACTACTACTATAGAGGTATGTACTATACTATACTAGGAACCAGATGGAGGAGCGTCTGCACTCTTATTATATTTTAAAAATGTGATAAAGCAATCTTCAACACATTTGATTCTCTTCGAGGGTTCTCGCATGTGATAATGGAAGCTGATTGCATGGAACACTCGCCACAATTCTCGCTTAATTCTGGCTCAGATCCTTTTACAAATAGGAGCGCTCAGTAATATTTCCTCTTTTTTTGTCAGCATGTAAACAGGTCAGCAAACCTTGCGGCGCATCTTTGTGCGAACCGTGCTTGCTGCACTTTGAATGTGGCCGAGAGCTGGCTTGATGAAACACCTCGCTTCCTTCTTCTTTTTTGCGGGGTACCTCGCTTCCTAGTGACCAGTCTCTTGGTTGATCATCCTAAGAATGCTTTGCTACCTCTTGAGAACTGCGTTGGTTTCCCCTTGAAGAGGAAAGGGTGATGCAGCAAAGTAGCGTAAGTATTTCCCTCAGTTTTTGAGAACCAAGGTATCAATCCAGTAGGGGACTACACGCAAGTCGCCTTGTACCTACACAAACAAATAAGAACCTTGCAACCAACGCGATAAAGGGGTTGTCAATCCCTTCACGGCCACTTGCAAAAGTGAGATCTGATAGAGATAATAAGATAAATATTTTTGGTATTTTTATGATATAGATTGGAAAGTAAAGATTGCAAAGTAAAATAGATTGGAAACTTATATGATGGAAAATAGACCCCGGGGCCATAGGTTTTACTAGTGGCTTCTCTCAAGATAGCATAAGTATTACGGTGGGTGAACAAATTACTGTCGAGCAATTAATAGAAAAGTGCATTGTTATGAGAATATCTAGGCATGATCATGTATATAGGCATCACGCCCGCGACAAGTAGACCGAAATGATTCTGCATCTACTACTATTACTCCACACATCGACCGCTATCCAGCATGCATCTAGAGTATTGAGTTCATAAGAACAGAGTAACGCATTAGGCAAGATGACATGATGTAGAGGGATAAACTCAAGCAATATGATATAAACCCCATCTTTTTATCCTCGATGGCAACAATACAATGCGCGCCTTGCTGCCCCTGCTGTCACTGGGAAAGGACACCGGAAGATTGAACCCAAAGCTAAGCACTTCTCCCAATGTAAGAAAGATCAATCTAGTAGGCCAAACCAAACTGATAATTCGAAGAGACTTGTAAAGATAACAAATCATACATAAAAGAATTCAGAGGAGATTCAAATATTGTTCATAGATAATCTTGATCATAAACCCACAATTCACCGGATCTCGACAAACACACCGCAAAAAGAATTACATCGAATAGATCTCCAAGAAGATCGAGGAGAACTTTGTATTGAGATCCAAAGAGAGAGAAGAAGCCATCTAGCTAATAACTATGGACCCGAAGGTCTGTGGTAAACTACTCACACACATCATCGGAGAGGCTATGGTGTTGATGTAGAAGCCCTCCGTGATCGATTCCCCCTCCGGCGGAGCGCCGGAAAAGGCCCCAAGATGGGATCTCACGGGTACAGAAGGTTGCGGCAGTGGAAATAGGGTTTCGTGGTGCTCTCGGATGTTTTTGGGGTATATGAGTATATATAGGCGAAAGAAGTCGGTCAGGGGAGCCAGGAGGGGCCCACGAGGGTGGGGGGCACGCCTACCCCTCCTGGGCGCGCCCTCCTGCCTTGTGGCCTCCTTGTTTCTTTCTTGATGTCCACTCCAAGTCTCCTCGATTGCGTTTGTTCCAAAAATAACTCTCCCGAAGGTTTCATTCCGTTTGGACTCCGTTTGATATTCCTTTTCTGCGAAACACTGAAATAGGCAAAAAAACAACAATTTGCACTGGGCCTTTGGTTAGTAGGCTAGTCCCAAAAATAATATAAAAGTGTATAATAAAGCCCATTAAACATCCAAAACAGATAATATAATAATATAGAACAATAAAAAATTATAGATATGTTGGAGACGTATCAAGCATCCCCAAGCTTAATTCCTGCTCGCCTTTGAGTAGGTAAATGATAAAAACAGAATTTTTGATGTGGAATGCTACCTAGCATAATTTTGTATGTAATTTTCTTTATTGTGGCATGAATGTTCAGATCTGAAAGATTTAAGATAAAAGTTTAATATTGACATAAAAATAATAATACTTCAAGCATACTAACAAAGCAATCATGTATTCTCAAAATAACATGGCCAAAGAAAGTTATCCCTACAAAATCATATAGTCTGGCTATGTTCTATCTTCATCACACAAAGTATTTAATCATGCACAACCCCGATGACAAGCCAAGCAATTGTTTCATACTTTTGATATTCTCAAACTTTTTCAATCTTCACGCAATACATGAGTGTGAGCCATGGACATAGCACTATATGTGGAATAGAGGGGTGGTTGTAGAGAAGACAAAAAGGAGAAGATAGTCTCACATCAACTAGGCGTATCAACGGGCTATGGAGATTCCCATCAATAGATATCAATGTGAGTGAGTAGGGATTGCCATGCAACGGATGCACTAGAGCTAAAAGTGTATGAAAGCTCAACAAAAGAAACAAAGTGGGTGTGCATCCAACTCGCTTGCTCACGAAGACCTAGGGCATTTTGAGGAAGCCCATCATTGAAGTTCTATAATGTAAAATTCCCACTAGTATATGAAAGTGACAACATAGGAGACTCTCTATTATGAATATCATGGTGCTACTTTGAAGCACAAGTGTGGTAAAAGGATAGTAACATTGTCCCTTCTCTCTTTTTCTCTCATTTTTTTTATTTGGGCCTTTTTCTCTTTTTTTATGGCCTCTTTTTTTTCTTCTTCTTTTTTCGTCCGGAGTCTCATCCCGACTTGTGGGGGAATCATAGTCTCCATCATCCTTTCCTCACTTGGGACAATGCTCTAATAATGATGATCATCACACTTTTATTTACTTACAACTCAAAAATTACAACTCAATACTTAGAAAAAATATGACTCTATGTGAATGCCTCCGGCGGTGTACCGGGATATGCAATGAATCAAGAGTGACATGTATGAAAGAATTATAAAGGTGTCTTTGCCACAAATACGATGTCAACTACATGATCATGCAAAACAATATGACAATGATGGAGCGTGCCATAATAAATGGAACGGTGGTAAGTTGCATGGCAATATATCTCGGAATGGCTATGGAAATGCCATAATAGGTAGGTATGGTGGCTGTTTTGAGGAAGGTATATGGTGGGTGTATGATACCGGCGAAATGTGCGCGGTATTAGAGAGGCTAGCAATGGTGGAAGGGTGAGAGTGTGTATAATCCATGGACTCAACATTAGTCATAAAGAACTCACATACTTATTGCAAAAATCTATTAGTTATCGAAACGAAGTACTACGCGCATGCTCCTAGGGGGATATATTGGTAGGAAAAGACCATCGCTCGTCCCCGACCGCCACTTGTAAGGAAGACAATCAATAAATAAATCATGCTCCGACTTCATCACATAACGGTTCACCATACGTGCATGCTACGGGAATCACAAAACTTTAGAACAAGTATTTCTCAAATTCACAACTACTCAACTAGCTGACTCTAATATCACCATCTTCATACATCAAAACAATTATCAAGTATCAAACTTCTCATAGTATTCGATGCACTTTATATGATAGTTTTTATTATACCAATCTTGGATGCCTATCATATTAGGACTAATTTTATAGCCAAAGCAAATTACATGCTGTTCTAAAAGACTCTCAAAATAATATAAGTGAAGCATGAGAGATCAATAATTTCTATAAAATACCACCACCGTGCTCTAAAGGATATAAGTGAAGCACTAGAGCAAAATTATCTAGCTCAAAAGATATAAGTGAAGCACATAGAGTATTCTAATAAATTCTGATTCATGTGTGTCTCTCTCAAAAGGTGTGTACAGAAAGGATGATTATGGTAAACTAAAAAGCAAAGACTCAAATCATACAAGACGCTCCAAGCAAAACACATATCATGTGGTGAATAAAAATATAGCCTCAAGTAAAGTTTCCGGTAGACGAAGACGAAAGAGGGGATGCCTTCCGGGGCATCCCCAAGCTTAGGCTTTTGGTTGTCCTTGAATTTTACCTTGGGGTGCCTTGGGCATCCCCAAGCTTAGGCTCTTGCCACTCCTTATTCCATAATCCATCAAATCTTTACCCAAAACTTGAAAACTTCACAACACAAAACTCAACAGAAAATCTCATGAGCTCCGTTACCGAAAGAAAACAAACCACCACTTCAAGGTACTGTAATGAACTCATTATTTATTTATATTGGTGTTAAACCTACTGTATTACAACTTCTCTATGGTTCATATCCCCCGATACTAGCCATAGATTCATCAAAATAAGCAAACAACACACGAAAAACAGAATCTGTCAAAAACAGAACAGTCTGTAGTAATCTCTATCAAACGTATACTTATGGAACTCCAAAAATTCTGAAATAAATTTGTGGACGTGAGGAATTTTTCTATTAATCATCTTCAAAAATAATCAACCAAAAATCATTTTCCAGTAAAAAATGGCAGCTAATCTCGTGAGCGCTAAAGTTTCTGTTTTTTACAGCAAGATCATAAAGACTTCACCCAAGTCTTCCCAAAGGTTCTACTTGGCACAAACACTAATTTAAAACATAAAACCACATCTAAACAGAGGCTAGATGAATTATTTATTACTAAACAGAACCAAAAAGCAAGAAACAAAAATAAAATTGGGTTGCCTCCCAACAAGCGCTATCGTTTAACGCCCCTAGCTAGGCATAAAAGCAAGAATAGATCTAGGTATTGCCATAGTGATAAGGTAAATCACGGAAACTCATCTCATATTCCCTATGTTCAGCAGCAAGTTTTCTTTGTGGCAAGCAAAAGTAATCAAAAGGGCTAAATTTAATGGGACAAAAGTCCCCAAGATCAAGCTCGGGAGGTATGGGTTCCTCCTTTGGCCCTTTGTATTGCACAACTAATTCATCATTATAAGCATTCTTTTGGCAAAAAGTCATGAGCCTTTGTTCAAGAGAAAAACCTAACCCATTGTTCTGAATAACAAAATCATCATTAAGCTCAGATATTCTATCAACTAGAACATCGGTAGGAACCTTCTTTCTAAGGTTTTCATTGTAAGCAACATGATCTAAATATCGTAAACGCATTATGTCTTCTTGATTAAAAAGGATAGCCTCTATGGGAGGACGACCAGCGTCCACCCTATAATGCGAAAAAAATTCATTGGCCTCTTTCATTATAAATTTGAACTCATGTGCCAAAAAGATAGTAGCTGCACACTTAACAGAAGAATGCTCGATGTTGGAAAATTCTAGAAAAATCCTTTGTATGCAAGGATGCATATGAATAAATTGTCTTTAAATTTCAACTATGAGCAAAGATATAGCATCCGCAAGACTACTTTTATGAAGAATAGACCCATCCATAGTGGGCAGGGCATCGGCACAAGTAAAGAAATCTTGGATAACTCCTTTCCCAATGATATTACCACTGCCAATCCGATACTTTTTAGTGTGTAAAATAGTAGGTTCTTCATGAGGGTCATCAAAATCATCAAAGTTTTCCTGTTATTACTATTATCCTTATCAATGATAACCTCCCCAGTTTCAGACATAATGGCAGCAAATCGCACAAAGAGCGAGCACACAAAAGGTAAGTGAAAAGAGGCGAACAAAAAAAAGGGCGAATAAAACGACAAGGGTGAAGTGGGGGGAGAGGAAAACGAGAGGCAAATGGCAAATAATGTAATGCGAGGGATAAGAGTTGATGATAGGTACTTGGTATGTCTTGACTTGACTTGACTTGGCGTAGATCTCCCAGGCAACGGCGCTAGAAATCCCTCTTGCTACCTCTTGAGCACTGCGTTGGTTTTCCCTTGAAGAGGAAAGGGTGATGCAACAAAGTAGCGTAAATATTTCCCTCAGTTTTTGAGAACCAAGGTATCAATCCAGTAGGAGACTACACACAAGTTGCCTTGTACCTACACAAATAAATAAGAACCTTGCAACCAACGTGATAAAGGGGCTGTCAATCCCTTCACAACCACTTGCAAAAGTGAGATCTGATAGAGATAATAAGATAAATATTTTTGGTATTTTTATGATATAGATCGGAAAGTAAAGATTGCAAAGTAAAATAGATTGGAAACTTATATGATGGAAAATAGAGCCGGGGGCCATAGGTTTCACTAGTGGCTTCTCTCAAGGTAGCATAAGTATTACCGTGGGTGAACAAATTACTGTCGAGCAATTGATAGAAAAGTGCATAGTTATGGGAATATCTAGGCATGATCATGTATATAGGCATCACGCCCGCGACAAGTAGACCGAAACGATTCTGCATCTACTACTATTACTCCACACATCGACCGCTATCCAGCATGCATCTAGAGTATTAAGTTCATAAGAACAGAGTAACGCATTAGGCAAGATGACATGATGTAGAGGGATAAACTCAAGCAATATGATATAAACCCCATCTTTTTATCCTCGATGGCAACAATACAATGCGTGCCTTCCTGCCCCTGCTGTCATTGGGAAAGGACACCGCAAGATTGAACCCAAAGCTAAGCACTTCTCCCATTGCAAGAAAGATCAATCTAGTAGGCCAAACCAACCTGATAATTCGAAGAGACTTGCAAAGATAACAAATCATACATAAAAGAATTCAGAGGAGATTCAAATATTGTTCATAGATAATCTTGATCATAAACCCACAATTCATCGGATCTCGACAAACACACCGCAAAAAGAATTACATCAAATAGATCTCCAAGAAGATCGAGGAGAACTTTGTATTGAGATCGAAAGACAGAGAAGAAGCCATCTAGCTCATAACTATGGACCCGAAGGTCTGTGGTAAACTACTCACACATCATCGGAGAGGCTATGGTGTTGATGTAGAAGCCCTCCGTGATCGATTCCCCCTTCGGCGGAGCGCCGGAAAAGGCCCCAAGATGGGATCTCACGGGTACAGAAGGTTGCGGCAGTGGAAATAGGGTTTCGTGGTGCTCGCGGATGTTTTCGGGGTATATGAGTATATATAGGCGAAAGAAGTCGGTCAGGGGAGCCACGAGGGTGGGGGGCGCGCCCTCCTGCCTTGTGGCCTCCTCGTTTCTTTCTTGACGTCCACTCCAATTCTCCTGGATTGCGTTTGTTCCAAAAATAACTCTCCCGAAGGTTTCATTCCGTTTGGACTCCGTTTGATATTCCTTTTCTGCGAAACACTGAAATAGGCAAAAAAACAGCAATTTGCACTGGGCCTTTGGTTAGTAGGTTAGTCCCAAAAACAATATAAAAGTGTATAATAAAGCCCATTAAACATCCAAAACAGATAATATAATAACATAGAACAATCAAAAATTATAGATACGTTGGAGACGTATCATGCTTATATATGAATAAAGCTCTCTCATTTACCCGCAAAAAAGATTAAGCCATATTAACCGGAAAGGAGGGAGTATGGACTAGCACTACTTTTTGGTGTGTCCCGTCAACTCGCAGAACGAGGAGAAGCTTGCAGAACAAGGTGAAGCTCGCTTACACCTTTTGACTAATGCAACCTACCCTCGCCCAGGCGGTGGACATGCAACAGTTCATTTGGTGTCAGATTTCCACAGGCGTACACTGTAGTACCCAACATGCGGAGTACCATCATTGTTCGACTTCACGAAGAGGCGATGAGCCAAGCGCAAGGTTTATAGTTGTACGAGTAGTACTACTACTAGAACCGTATGGTGGAGCGTCTGTACTCTTATTTTATTTTAAGCTCTGATAAAGTACACATTTATTCGGGAGAAGGGCGGAAAACGGCAGCCCAATGGTAGTGTTAAAAAACATCGAACATGTAATGATGATATCGATCAACCATGCTCGAATATATCTTGGCCTCCGTGCGAGCCCGTCTATGTGTTTTCGCTCCTCGTCTCTCTCAAGGAACGACGGGTTGGCCATTTTGCCGTTAATTGAGATCGGTTTGCTCACACTCCGGTCCCACATGTCAGTGATATGCCAAGAGGAAGTGCATTGACCGACTGGCCATACGCGTACTTGTTTTTGCACCTTCGGGCCATGCTTGGAATGGTTGTATTTCAATATGGAGGCGTATAACTTACACCTGTAAGTTACTGGCCGCTATGCAAATTCTAGCCAGATTTGAAACGACGGACGCAGGTGTTTATTTTTTACAAGTGTATTCAAAAGAGAAACGGTGATCCAAACAGGGCCTCATTCGACTCCTCCCTCCGTCACAGTTTACAGGGCGCGCTTCATTCAGATGCATTTCTCTCCATGCATTTCCACCACCAGAGAGACTTTAGAGCGTATTGATGGTTGCTTCTTCCGAGCAACTTACAGTGGGAAAGGTGGGGTGATGTCTACTACGCAACCTTCTTCTTGTAGACGTTGTTGGGCCTCCAAGTGCAGAGGTTTGTAGGAGAGTAGCAAATTTCCCTCAAGTGGATGACCTAAGGTTTATCAATCCGTGGGAGGCGTAGGATGAAGATGGTCTCTCTCAAGCAACCCTGCAACCAAATAACAAAGAGTCTCTTGTGTCCCCAACACACCCAATACAATGGTAAATTATATAGGTGCACTAGTTCGGTGAAGAGATGGTGATACAAGTGCAATATGGATGGTAGATATAGGTTTTTGTAATATGAAAATATAAAAACAACAAGGTACCTAATGATAAAAGTGAGCGTAAACGGTATTGCAATGCTAGGAAACAAGGCCTAGGGTTCATACTTTCACTAGTGCAAGTTCTCTCAACAATAATAACATAATTGGATCATATAACTATCCCTCAACATGCAACAAAGAGTCACTCCAAAGTCACTAATAGCGGAGAACAAACGAAGAGATTATGGTAGGGTACGAAACCACCTCAAAGTTATTCTTTCCGATCAATCCATTGGGCTATTCCTATAAGTGTCACAAACAGCCCTAGAGTTTGTAGTAAAATAACACCTTAAGACACACATCAACCAAACCCTTAATGTCACCTAGATACTCCAATGTCACCTCAAGTATCCGTGGGTATGATTATACGATATGCATCACACAATCTCAGATTCATCTATTCAACCAACACATAGAACCTCAAAGAGTGCCCCAAAGTTTCTACCGGAGAATCAAGACGAAAACGTGTGCCAACCCCTATGCATAGGTTCATGGGCGGAACCCGCAAGTTGATCACCAAAACATACATCAAGTGAATCACGTGATATCCCATTGTCACCACAGATACGCACGACAAGACATACATCAAGTGTTCTCAAATCATTAAGGACTCAAGCCGATAAGATTACTTCAAAAGGGAAAACTCAATCCATTACAAGAGAGTAGAGGGGGAGAAACAACATAAGATCCAACTATAATAGCAAAGCTCGCGATACATCAAGATCGAATCACCTCAAGAACACGAGAGAGAGAGAGAGATCAAACACATAGCTACTGGTACATACCCTCAGCCCCGAGGGTGAACTACTCCCTCCTCGTCATGGAGAGCGCTGGGATGATGAAGATGGCCACCGGTGAGGGATCCCCCCCTCCGGCAGGGTGCCGGAACAGGGTCCCGATTGGTTTTTGGTGGCTACAGAGGCTTGCGGTGGCGGAACTCCCAATCTATTCTGTTCCCCGAAGGTTTTAGGGTATATGGTATATATAGGAGGAAGAAATACGTCAGGGGAGCCACAAGGGGCCCACGAGGGTGGAGGGCGCGCCCAGGGGGGTGGGCGCGCCCCCCTGCCTCGTGCCTCCCTTGTTGCTTTCCTGACGTGCACTCCAAGTCTCCCGGGTTGCTTTCTTTCCAAGAATAACTTCTCCAGAAGGTTTCATTCCGTTTTCTTCGAAACACTAAAACAAGGGAAAAAACAGGAACTGGCACTGGGCTCTGGGTCAATAGGTTAGTCCCAAAAATAATATAAAAGTGTTTAATAAAGCCCATAAACATCCAAAACAGATAATATAATAGCATGGAACAATAAAAAATTATAGATACGTTGGAGACGTATCAGCATCCCCAAGCTTAATTCCTGCTCGTCCTCGAGTAGGTAAATGATAAAAACAGAATTTTTGATGTGGAATGCTACTTGGCATAATTTCAATGTAATTCTTCTTAATTGTGGTATGAATATTCAGATCCGAAAGATTCAAGATAAAAGTTCATATTGACATAAAAATAATAATACTTCAAGCATACTAACTAAGCAATTATGTCCTCTCAAAATAACATGGCCAAAGAAAGTTCATCCCTACAAAATCATATAGTTTAGTCATGCTCCATTTTCGTCACACAAGAATGCTCTCATCATGCACAACCCCGATGACAAGCCAAGCAATTGTTTCATACTTTAGTAATCTCAAACTTTTTCAACCTTCACGCAATACATGAGCGTGAGCCATGGATATAGCACTATGGGTGGAATAGAATATAATGATGGGGGTTATGTGGAGAAGACAAAAAGGAGAAAGTCTCACATCAACGCGGCTAATCAATGAGCTATGAAGATGTCCATCGATTGATGTTAATGCGAGGAGTAGGGATTGCCATGCAACGGATGCACTAGAGCTATAAATATATGAAAGCTCAACAAAAGAAACTAAGTGGGTGTGCATCCAACTTGCTTGCTCACGAAGACCTAGGGCACTTGAGGAGGCCCATTGTTGGAATATACAAGCTAAGTTCTATAATGAAAAATTCCCACTAGTATATGAAAGTGACAAAACAAGAGACTCTCTATTATGAAGATCATGGTGCTACTTTGAAGCACAAGTGTGGTAAAAGGATAGTGACATTGTCCCTTCTATCTTTTTCTCTCATTTTTTTGGGCCTTCTCTTTTTTATGGCCTTTCTCTTCTTCTTCTTTTTTTATTCCTCACTTGGGACAACGCTCTAGAAAATGATGATCATCACACTTCTATTTATTTACAACTCAATGATTACAACTCGATACTAGAACAAAGTATGACTCTATATGAATGCCTCCGGCGGTGTACCGGGATATGCAATGAGCCAAGAGTGACATGTATGAAAGAGTTATGAATGGTGGCTTTGCCACAAATACTATGTCAACTACATGATCATGCAAAGCAATATGACAATGATGAACGTGTCATGATAAACTGAATGGTGGAAAGTTGCATGGCAATATATCTCGGAATGGCTATGGAAATGCCATAATAGGTAGGTATGGTGGCTGTTTTGAGGAAGATATAAGGAGGTTTATGTGTGAAAGAGCGTATCATATCACGGGGTTTGGATGCACCGGCAAAGTTTGCACCAACTCTCAATGTGAGAAAGGGCAATGCACGGTACCGAAGAGGCTAGCAATGATGGAAGGGTAAGAGTGCGTATAATCCATGGACTCAACATTAGTCATAAAGAACTCACATAATTATTGCAAAAATCTACAAGTCATCAAAAACCAAGCACTACGCGCATGCTCCTAGGGGGATAGATTGGTAGGAAAAGACCATCGCTCGTCCCCGACCGCCACTCATAAGGAGGACAATCAAAGAACACCTCATGTTTCAAATTTGTTACATAACGTTTACCATACGTGCATGCTACGGGACTTGCAAACTTCAACACAAGTATTTCTCAAATTCACAACTACTCAACTAGCATAACTTTAATATCACTACCTTCATATCTCAAAACAATCATCAAGCATCAAACTTCTCTTAGTATTCAACACACTCATAAGAAAGTTTTTACTAATCTTGGATACCTAGCATTTTAGGATTAAGAAAATTACCATGCTGTTTAAGACTCTCAAAATAATATAAGTGAAGCATGAGAGTTCATCTATTTCTTCAAAATAAAACCACCGCTGTGCTCTAAAAGGATATAAGTGAAGCACTAGAGCAAATGACAAACTACTCCGAAAGATATAAGTGAAGATCAATGAGTGGTTGAATAATTATGTAACTATGTGAAGACTCTTTAACATTTAAGAATTTCAGATCTTGGTATTTTATTCAAACAGCAAGCAAAACAAAAGAAAATAAAATGACGCTCCAAGCAAAACACATATCATGTGGTGAATAAAAATATAGCTCCAAGTAAAGTTACCAATGAATGGAGACGAAAGAGGGGATGCCATCCGGGGCATCCCCAAGCTTAGGCTCTTGGTTGTCCTTGAATATTACCTTGGGGTGCCTTGGGAATCCCCAAGCTTAGGCTCTTGCCACCCCTTATTCCGTAGTCCATCGAATCTTTACCCAAAACTTGAAAACTTCACAACACAAAACTTAACAGAAAACTCGTAAGCTCCATTAGCGAAAGAAAACAAAAAACCACTTCAAGGTACTGTAATGAAATAATTCTTTATTTATATTGGTGTTAAACCTACTGTATTTCAACTTCTCTATGGTTTGTAAACTATTTTACTAGCCATAGAGTCATCAAAATAAGCAAGCAACACACGAAAAACAGAATCTGTCAAAAACAGAACAGTCTGTAGTAATCTGTAACTAACGCAAACTTCTGGACTCCAAAAAATTCTACCAAAATAGGACGACCTAGATAATTTGATTATTGATCTGCTGCAATTGGAATCAGTATTTTATCACGTTCTGGTGATTTTAAACAATTGTTTTCGTGAACAGAAAGTTTCTGGAATTTTCAGCAAGATCAAATAACTATCATCCAAGAAGATCCTATAGGTCTTACTTGGCACAAACACTAATTAAAACATGAAACCACATCTAAACAGAAGCTAGATGGATTATTTATTCCTAAACAGAACCAAAAAAGCAAGAAACTAAAATAAAATTGGGTTGCCTCCCAACAAGCGCTATCGTTTAACGCCCCTAGCTAGGCATGATGATTTCAATGATGCTCGCATAAAAGATAAGAACTGAAACATAAAGAGAGCATCATGAAGAATATGACTAGCACATTTAAGTCTAACCCACTTCCTATGCATAGGGATTTTATGAGCAAACAACTTATGGGAACAATAATCAACTAGCATAGGAAGGCAAAACAAGCATAACTTTAAAACTTTAAGCACATAGAGAGGAAACTTGATATCATTGCAATTTCTACAAGCATAAATTCCTCCCTCATAATAATTTTCAGTAGCATCATGAACGAATTCAACAATATAACCAGCACCTAAAGCATTCTTTTCATGATCTACAAGCATAGAGTTTTTACTACTCTCCACATAAGCAAAATTCTTCTCATTCGGAATAGTGGGAGTTTCATAAGAGACTTGAATACTATAAATTGTTTCCACATTAAAAGAGTAATGTTCAGAAAAAGGGTAATCATAATCATGACAAGTTTTATAAATATAATCATCACTACTTTTTATAGCATAAATTTCATCACAATAATCATCATAAGTAGCAACTTTGTTCTCATCATAATCGATTGAAACCTCTTCCAAGATAGTGGACTCATCACTAAATAAAGTCACGACCTCTCCAAATCCACTTTCATAAATATTATAAGATTCAACATCCTCCAAAATAGTGGGATCATTACTTCCTAAAGTTGACACTCTTCCAAACCCACTTTCATCACTATAATAATCATAGGTAGAAGGCATGCTATCATCATAACAACTTTGCATATCAAAACTTGGGAGGCTAAAAATATCATCTTCATTAAACGTAGCATCCCCAAGCTTGGGACAAACATTAATTTCAGCAAATATATTCTCAAATATGTCATCTTCATCAAACATAGCATCCCCAAGCTTGGGGATTTGCATATCATTAGCATCATGGATATTCAAGGAATTCATACTAACAACATTGCAATCATGCTCATCATTCAAAGATTTAGTGCCAAACATTTTAATGCATCCTTCTTCTAACACTTTGGCACAATTTTCCTTTCCATCATACTCACAAAAGATATTAAAAAGACGAAGCGTATGAGACAAACTCAATTCCATTTTTTATAGTTTTCTTTTATAAACTAAACTAGTGCTAAAACAAGAAACAAAAAGATTCGATTGCAAGATCTAAAGATATACCTTCAAGCACTCACCTCCCCGGCAACGGCGCCAGAAACTGCTTGATGTCTACTACGCAACCTTCTTCTTGTAGACGTTGTTGGGCCTCCAAGTGCAGAGGTTTGTAGGACAGTAGCAAATTTCCCTCAAGTGGATGACCTAAGGTTTATCAATCCGTGGGAGGCGTAGGATGAAGATGGTCTCTCTCAAGCAACCCTGCAACCAAATAACAAAGAGTCTCTTGTGTCCCCAACACACCCAATACAATAGTAAATTGTATAGGCACACTAGTTTGGCGAAGAGATGGTGATACAAGTGCAATATGGATGGTAGATATAGGTTTTTGTAATCTGAAAATATAAAAACAGCAAGGTGCCTAATGATAAAAGTGAGCGTAAACGGTATTGCAATGCTAGGAAACAAGGCCTAGGGTTCATACTTTCACTAGTGCAAGTTCTCTCAACAATAATAACATAATTGGATCATATAACTATCCCTCAACATGCAACAAAGAGTCACTCCACACTAATAGCGGAGAACAAACGAAGAGATTATGGTAGGGTACGAAACCACCTCAAAGTTATTCTTTCCGATCAATCCATTGGGCTATTCCTATAAGTGTCACAAACAGCCCTAGAGTTCGTAGTAAAATAACACCTTAAGACACACATCAACCAAAACCCTAATGTCACCTAGATACTCCAATGTCACCTCAAGTATCCGTGGGCATGATTATACGATATGCATCACACAATCTCAGATTCATCTATTCAACCAACACATAGAACCTCAAAGAGTGCCTCAAAGTTTCTACCGAAGAATCAAGACAAAAATGTGTGCCAACCCCTATGCATAGGTTCATGGGTGGAACCCGCAAGTTGATCACCAAAACATACATCAAGTGAATCACGTGATATCCCATTGTCACCACAGATACGCACGACAAGACATACATCAAGTGTTCTCAAATCATTAAAGACTCAATCCGATAAGATTACTTCAAAAGGGAAAACTCAATCCATTACAAGAGAGTAGAGGGGGAGAAACAACATAAGATCCAACTATAATAGCAAAGCTCGCGATACATCAAGATCGAATGACCTCAAGAACATGAGAGAGAGAGATCAAACACATAGCTACTGGTACATACCCTCAGCCCCGAGGGTGAACTACTCCCTCCTCGTCATGGAGAGCGCTGGGATGATGAAGATGGCCACCGGTGAGGGTTCCCCCCCCTCCGGCAGGGTGCCGGAACAGGGTCCCGATTGGTTTTTGGTGGCTACAGAGGCTTGCGGCGGCAGAACTCCCGATCTATTCCGTTCCCCGAAGGTTTTAGGGTATATGGTATATATAGGAGGAAGAAATACGTCAGGGGAGCCACAAGGGGCCCACGAGGGTGGAGGGCGCGCCCAGGGGGGGTGGGCGCGCCCCCTGCCTCGTGCCTCCCTCGTTGCTTTCCTGATGTGCACTCCAAGTCTCCCGGGTTTCTTTCTTTCCAAGAATAACTTCTCCAGAAGGTTTCATTCCGTTTCGACTCCGTTTGATATTCCTTTTCTTCGAAACACTAAAACAAGGGGAAAAACAGGAACTGGCACTGGGCTCTGGGTCAATAGGTTAGTCCCAAAAAATAATATAAAAGTGTTTAATAAAGCCCATAAACATCCAAAACAGATAATATAATAGCATGGAACAATCAAAAATTATAGATACGTTGGAGACGTATCATGGGGCTTATGATTTGACTGCTCATTACTACTCACTATTAGTGCGGTGCAACAACCGGGCTGAGTCTCCCATGCGGTTGTGCACTACTCCCTCCGTTCTTAAATATACTACGGAGTATTTGTCTTTCTTGAGATTTCAACGAGTGACTACATACGAAGCAAACTGAGTGAATCTACACTCTAAAATATGTCCATTTGAAATTTGTAAAAAGATAAATATTTAGGAACGGAGGAAGTATAATTTTGTGCATGGCACATGGACCCAGATGCTGAAGAGGCTTCTGGCAACGCTATCAAGATTCCATAATTTGTTTACATAATTGACGTACTATACAAATAATTTTCCAGCGACATGAATTGTACAATGCTCTGAGCTTTCAGCTTTTGTTTCGTGTGTCTTGCCATCGATGCTCTTTCGGAAACAATAAAAAACTAACTTCCTTGCTAATGCATCTCAATGATTAGCATATCAGAGCTAATATTTACATCACAACTGAAGATAAAGTTGTGAGAAGGTGTTAAATTAAAATTGATCCATGCTTTCATTGGCAGGAACGTCCCCCCAGCTCTGTCTAAATCAACAAGGCATGTTGGGAAAAAGTAGTTGTCTGGAGCATGCAACAAGCTTGTTGTGCAGTTCCACTAAAATAGAGCTGAGCATCCCTGTTCCAAAGATATTAAGTGTGATTACGATAATAGAGGACTGCTGACGAAACAATAAACACACAAATAGAAGCCGGTCACCTTTGCAGTCTCTCTTAAGACTAACTAGTTGGAGAAGACTAAGCAAATAGTTGGAGAAGATTAGGCTCGGAGTTGGATGGGGACGATAGAGCAAAACCAATCTCCCTTTGTGCAGTCGCACTGAAATGTAGACGTTGCCCGTGTGACATTTTAGTACAACTGCACAAAAAACTCTTAAGAAAAAAGTGATTTGTGCAGTTCACCAAAAGGTCGCAATAGCAAAGAGGTGAAATGGATAGCCCTGTTTGCAAAAAAGAGGTAGAAAGGAAACAATTACTGGCCAATAACAGTTGATGACACATGCGGCGACAAAAAATAAGCATATTCCATGTCCTAAGGGAAGACAACAACCCGATTGTGTTTGTCTAAAACGGTGTGAGGACGAGATTGCAATATGGAAAGTACGCCGGACGAGCTACGTTTTGGGCAAAGAACTATGTTAGATCCACATGCAAGATTTTCCACATGCAGCGACGTGGGAAGACGGGCAGTGGAGCAAGGCCGGAGGGGATACCTGGGGGTCGTCGGGATGTAACTAGGTGAGTGGCGGCGGGCGGGATCTGCCCATACTGCGGCAGCGAGCAGGTGGCGTAGGCCCTACCGCACCGGAGCTTGGTCAGAGAGAATGGTGGGTACCGTAGATTGGGACGTGCTGCCTCGGCGTCGTCGAACGGAGAAACGATGCACATCCTCCCTTTCCTCCGGTGGATGTGATGCGGCTGGATCAGTGACCAACAGTGAGAGAGAGAGGCCACCGCCGCCTTGTGTGAGATACTCTGAAGAGAGACAAACCCAGGCAGGCAGGCTCCATTGTATATAGTGGAGCAAACTACCTTTTTCTCCATAAAAATCGTTTTATATTCTGCGTACGTGCCATTGAGCGATATAACTTCATTTAAAAATAACGCGCCAACACATCAAGTCAAACTTTGTTTCGTGCACGCGTGGTACACGACCTCATAGGTAAACAACCGCTACACGCGTTCAAATTAGCACATGGGCTGCCATTTCGTACAGAAATGAGCTCCACCGTGTACCCGCGCGGGTGTGGGTGGGCACGAAGCGTGAGTACGTGCACCTATTCTCTTCGTGTATGTACACCACCTACGTGGGGTTGTGTGAGAGAGATACAAACGTAGAGAGATATAGTGTGTGGGTTCGTGAGTGTTTTTTTGGCGGGGGGGGGGGTGTCAATCAAAAAATGTAACATATGCAATGTGTGTGAAAATAGAGTCCTGGATATATCATATATATAGAGGGGGCGATCACGAGAAGAGAGTGGAGGTATCATCGGATTGAGGTATCCATAGAATCGAAGAGAGGGATGATGTGTGTGTGTGCGCGCGCGCGATCGATAAAGAGTGCCATCGAATTTGTGTGTGCCCACGTTAAAGACATAGGGTGTAAGTGCATCTAGTGCCCCTTAGTGATTTTGGTGTATTGAAGACTTATAGGTTAAGGGACTAATGTGTTTATGAGTCTACACAGGTCTATAAGTCTATGAGGAGTTTGATATTTACAGAGAAAGTCGACCCCTAAAAATGAAGTTCTTCGACTGAAGACTTTGGATTTCTGAAGACTTTCTGAAGACTTTGAAAGTGAAGAAATTGGTGTGACCTTGAAGACTTGGTATTCATTTGAGGAACATGAAGCGTGAAGACTTTTGTTTTCGTAGTTTCATTTTCTCTTTCTTGAGTCATAGGAAACACAGTACTGTTAAAGGGGGTCGAGGAAATACTAAGGAAAAATTTCCATGTGATGCTCAACTCAAAATCCTACACCTACCAATCCCTTCGAGTGAAGCCATTGGAAATCTCATACAGTTCAGTCATATTCTTCAGTGACAGAGACGAAGTTCTTCTGGTCTCTGGGGAATTTGTTCTGATTGAGGAGTTAGGAATTCGCCAGTGCGGATTGCCTACACAGTGAGGAACATGATAGCCCTAAGGAATTTGATACTCAAATTTCCGACCGTTGCTGTGCTACGCGCCAGCTGTCCCAAAATATCTACCCACCTAACGGTCATATCATTGAAGGGCATTTATGTATTATCATGACGGGCTGCTCCCTAGGCTATAAATAGCCGCCCCCTACAACCACTAGCTGGTTGGCTGCTCCGAGAGAAACTGACACTTGTCATTTGAGAGCATCCCATCCTCCGAGGACTTTGAGCGAAAATCATCAAGTGAGGAAAACCCAAACCCAAACACCTACAAACCCAAAGTGATTGAGCATCACTGAAGAGATTGATCCTGCGTGGATCCGATGCTTGTTACCTTTGAAGACTGTGCTTCTTCCAGACAGTTAGGCGTCATGGTCTAGAGCATCCAAGAGGAAATTGTGGATCGCCGAGTGACCGAGTTTGTGAAGGTTCGGAAGTCACCTAAAGACTTACCACGAGTGATTGGGCGAGGTCTGTGTGACCTTAGCTCAAGGAGAATACGGTGAGGACTGTGTGTCCTCAGGTTTAAATACCTAGCCGCTCCAACCAGATGTACAACTGAGACAACAGTTGGAACTGGTCTACCAAATCATTGTCTTCACCAAGCTTATTGGTTCTATTTCCTCAACTCTTTCATTTCTTCATTACTGTGTTGTGTGCTATTCATATCTGTGTTTGAAGACTTTGACTGAAGACTTTCTCAATTTCCTTAGTTCAATTTCTTCAGTCTGTTTGTCTTCATCTTGTGTTATCCTGTGTTTATGCTTTCTGTACTCAGTGCTTGTCTTCATTTCATCATGATGAACATGCTTGTGTTCTGTTATGTTTACTTCTGAGTACTTATTCCGCTGCAAGTAGTTCTTCGCTAAGGAATTTCCTCACCCGCATATTCCTCAGTGAAGAATTCATAAAAATCGCCTATTCACCCCCCTCTAGTCGATATAACGCACTTTCAATTGGTATCAGAGCAAGGTACTCCCTTGTTCTGTGTGATTTTGGTTTAACCGCCTGGAGTTTTAGTTATGTCGACCGCATGTATGATCAAGGTCTCTGCTGGGTGTCCTACCTTCGATGGGGCAGACTACCCCTACTGGAAGAATAAGATGCGAATGCATCTTGAGGCAATTGATAACGATCTCTGGTATGTTGTGGAAAATGGTGTTCCCTCAGTCACACCTTCTCTGAATGCTGCTGATGTGAAGAGATTCAAGCAACTCGATTCTCAAGCGAAGAATATCATTTGTGGCCATCTGAGCAAAGGACAGTATGGAAGAGTGAGTGCTTTGGAAACTGCTAAGCTTATCTGGGATAGGCTGTCCAAAGTCAATGAAGGAGTCTCAACACAGCATGACTCTCGAGTTGATGTTCTTCGCAATCTCTTCAACCGCTTCAAAAGACTCGACAATGAAAATGTTCAACAAACCTTCGATCGCCTCACTGACATCTCAAATGAGCTTCAAGCACTTGGTGCCACTGACATCACCGACCATGAGGTGGTGAAGAAACTGCTGAGATCGTTTGATTCCTCATTTGATACTCTGGCATTGATGATAACAAGAGCGTGCTGATTACAAGTCACTTGATCCCGCTGATATCCTCGAGAGGCTAAATACTCATGAGTTCCAGCTTGCTGAAAAGAGAGATCTCTATGGTTCGAGCTATGGCAGATCACGTGCACTGAAGGCCAAGGCAGTTTTTGAGTCTGAAGATGAAGACTCTGGCAGCAGCCTTGGTGATCCTGAAGAACTGAGCCATGAACTAGCACTGCTCGTGAAGAAATTCCAGGAGTTCTCAAGACGTGGTCGCTTTGGAAGACCCTCAAGGAGCAATGATTCCTCATCCAATGACTACAAGAAGAGGCTTTGTCACAAGTGCAAGAAACCTGGACACTACATTCAAGACTGTCCTCGGTGGGAAAAGGAATCAAAGAAGAAGAAATACAAGGATTACAGTTCTGATGATGCGAAGAAAGAAATCCTCAAAATCTTCATCATCAAAATCCTCAAAGTCTTCATCTCACAAGAAGAGCAGCTCCAGGAAGGCTCGGGCATTCATTGGCAAGGAAATGGACTCTGAGAAATCTGAAGAAAATGAGGAAGAGGAGGCATCTGAGGAGTCCGAGTCCGGTGTGGCGAGCCTAGCCCTCGCTACTGCATTCGTCAGCAAGTCCATCTTCAACACTGAAGAAAATGACCTCACCAACAAGGCTGATGAAGGCAATGATGACTACGCTCCCACCTATTGCTTCCTGGCAAAGGGTTCCAAGGTACTCAAATATACCTCCTCTGAATCTAGTGAGAATGAATCTGATGAAAACCTCAAGCCCAGCTACTCTAAACTTGCTAAGATTGCTGTGAAACAACAAAGGGCTTTTGAAAAGGTTCAAAACATGCTAGAAAAAAGTGATGATATGTTGGGTGAAGAAATGGATCGCACTAAAACCTTGACTGAAAATCTTCAGAGACTTCAGACTAGGTTTGACAACCTTCAAGGTCATCATAACACTCTCTTATCTGATCATGAGAAGCTTTCTTATGAATTTCTTCAAAGAAAGCAAGATATTGAGAAGCTAAGAGTGAGTTATGAAGATCTTCAGAAGGAGCACGATTCATTACTTGCTCAACAAATCAGCGCTGCTCAGGAAGAATTTGTTCCTCCATGTTTGAAATGCATTGAACGTGAATCTGCTAATTCTTCACCTGAATGTTCAAATGCTTCTAATGCTACAAATTCTTCAACTGTCTCTGCTATCACTAATTCCTCATCTGAGGACATTGCTAGTATCACTGACTATGCAGGGCTGAAGGAATTGTACATGACAGACATGTACAAAAGCCTCAAAGGGCATCAGACTCTTTGTGATGTGCTTAAAAAGCAGATCCTCAACAGGAACCCTAGGAAAGAGGGTATTGCCTTTGAGAGGAAACTCAATGCTGATGGTACATATTGGAAGCCTGAGCAGTACCCCAAAACCTCATGGGTTGCTGCAAAGGGACCTCTAGTTGATCCATCTAATTTATCTGGCTTTACATGTGAATCTTCTCATTCTTCTGATGAGTCATTTGACTCCAACTATAAACTGTTTAAGAATCAGAATGGTGAAGTATTTGCTAGATATGTTGGCACTAACTGCAGGAACGGTTCTCCTATGAAGAAAATCTGGGTTCCCAAAAGGTGCCTTGAAAGTCTTCAGGTGAATGTCCTCATGACACCACCTGTGAAGAAAAGGAACCCCAGATCAAATTCTTCATATGGACCAAATTCTTCATATGGATCCAAGTCCTCATACGGACCAAATTCCTCACATGGATCAAATTCCTCAAAAGGATCAAAGTCCTCATATGAACTTCATCGTGCTAACAACTCTGTTTCGCAGGGAAGAGCCAAGGGCTATGAATATGAGCATTATTCTTCTAATCATTATGTTCATAAGTCCTCAAAGAATTTCTCTGCTTATTCATATGCTTACCCTAACTCCTCTTATGTGAAACGGAATGGATTGGCTTCTATGCCACCTTTCTCGTATGGAGCTCGCAGAGTGATGAACTCTTTGCCACCCCTTCAGATGTGGGTGGTGAAGAAAAAGAACTAATCTCTTATGCAGGGTCAGGTCTCCAGACGTACTTTAACGTCTGAAGAATTTGCTGGAGACCTAAAATGCGCCTGAAAGGACGCAGGCTAATCATGAAGAAATGAACTTTCATTTCTCACGTCCTCATACTGTTTTAACTGTTGCATTGCTTGATGAAATTGGTCTGATGAATTGTGATGTCATATTCTTCACTGATGAAGCATATGAAGTTCGTAAGCTGCACTAATTCATCTGCAGGATGATCAACCCAAAGCCACTGAGTGGGTCCTCGATAGTGGATGTACAAATCACATGACTGGTGACAAGAATCTATTGATGGATGCTCCCTTATCGCCATCGCATCTGAAGCATATCATCTTCGCTGACAAAGGCAAAAGTCAGGTATTGGGTCTAGGTAAGGTTGCGATCACAAAGGATCGACACATGGACAAAGTCATGCTTGTCGAGTCCTTAGGATACAACCTCATGTCTGTCTCAATGCTTTGTGATCTTATATGGTTGTTGTCTTTGGCAAGTATCGTTGTGTTGTGGTTATGGAAGCTGACAATTCCAAAGTCTTCGAAGGCTTTAGGAGAGGAGACTTGTATATTGTTGATTTCTCTACAGGACCGCAACCAGCCGTTTGCCTACTTGAAAAAGCTTCAGAAGGCTGGCTATGGCATCGACGACTTGGTCATGCAGGCATGAGGAATTTGCACACGCTTGCGAAGAAGAAGCACGTCATTGGCATTGAGAATGTCAAATTCCTCAAGGATCACTTGTGTGGAGCTTGTGAAGCTGGAAAGATGACCAAGGCTAAGCATCCAGCGAAGACTATCATGACCACTACTCGACCATTTGAATTGCTTCATATGGATCTCTTCGGTCCTAACCATTACTCAGCAGTCACAAATGATGCATCTCTCTATGGCTTTGTTATTGTTGATGATTACTCTCGATACACATGGGTACACATTGTTACTTACAAACATGAAGTGCGGGAAGTCTTCAAACGATTTTCCTCGAGGGCTTCAACCAACTTCGGTGTGAAAATCAAGCACATCAGAAGTGACAATGGAACTGAGTTCAAGAATTCTGGTCTTGATGACTATCTTGATGAACTTGGTATTACTCATGAGTTATCTGCTCCTTACACTCCTCAGCAGAATGGCGTCGTGGAGCGCAAGAACAGAACTCTTGTTGAGATGGCTCGCACTATGCTTGATGAGTACAAGACGCCTCGTCACTTCTGGATTGAGGCAATTTATACTGCTTGCCACATCATCAACAGGGTATATCTTCACATATTCTTCAAGAAGACTGCCTATGAACTCCTCACTGACAAGAAACCCAATGTGAGTTATTTCAAAGTCTTCGGTGCTAAATGTTGGATTAGAGATCCTCATCACAATGCTAAATTTGCACCGAAAGCACATGAAGGTTTTATGCTTGGTTACGGAAAGGACTCGCACAGCTACAGAGTCTTCAACAACGTTCTTCACAAGGTTGTTGAAACTATAGATGTGCGGTTCGATGAAACTAATGGCTCGCAAAGAGAGCACCTACCCTATGTGATAGATGAACCAGCACCTGAGGAAACTATCAAGTTCAAGGCTACTGGATGTCATTCCTACTGAAGAATCTGCTGAAGAATTCATTCCAGAACGTGAAGAACATCGAGCTAATGCACCTGAAGAAAATGGTGCTAAAGAAAATGCTGATCAAATTCCTCGACGACAACCTACTCATCCTCGCGTTGCAAAAGAAGTGCAAGTTGAAAAGATCATCGATGACATTGAAGCACCAGGTCCTCTCACACGCTCAAAAGCTTCACATTTATCTAACTTTTGTGGGCACTATTCTTTTGTCTCTATCACAGAGCCCGCTAAGGTAGATGAAGCATTTCTGGAGCCTGAGTGGATTCAGGCCATGCAAGAAGAATTACATCAATTCGAACTCAACAACGTCTGGGAACTGGTTAAACGTCCAGATCCTCGCAAGCACAATATCATTGGCACAAAGTGGATCTACCGCAACAAGCAAAATGAAAATGGCCTTGTGGTGAGGAATAAGGCACGACTTGTAGCTCAAGGCTACACACAGGTTGAAGGAATTGATTTCGATGAAACTTTTGCACCTGTTGCTAGACTTGAAGCTATTCGCATATTACTTGCTTATGCTAACCATCATGATATCACTTTATATCAAATGGATGTGAAAAGTGCATTCCTCAATGGTAAGCTTGAGGAAGAAGTATATGTTGCTCAACCCCCACGTTTTGAAGATCCAAAGCATCCTGACAAAGTCTTCGGACTCAATAAGGCTCTCTATGGCCTCAAGCAGGCCCCTCGGGCATGGTATGATACTTTGAAGGAATTCCTCATGAAGAAAGGCTTCAAACCCGGTTCACTCGACCCTACTCTTTTCAGTAAATCTTATGATGGTGAATTGTTTGTGTGCCAAATATATGTTGATGATATTATCTTTGGTTGTACTGACCAACGTTATAGTGATGAAATTGCCTATATGATGAGTGAAGAATATCAAATGTCTATGATGGGAGAGTTGAAATTCTTCTTAGGTCTTCAAATTCGTCAACAGCGCAATGGCATATTCATATCTCAGGAGAAATACCTCAAGGATGTACTGAGGAAATTCGGCATGCAAGATTGCAAAGGCGTCAAAATTCCGATGCCCACAAATGGCCATCTGTGCACTGATGAAAATGGTATTGACTTCGATCAAAAGATATACCGCTCCATGATTGGTTCTTTATTGTATTTATGTGCATCTAGGCCAGATATTATGCTTAGTGTTTGCATATGTGCCCGATTTCAAGCTACACCGAAGGAATCACACCATAAGGCTGTGAAGCATATTTTTCGATATCTAGCTCACACACCAACACTTGGATTATGGTACCCCAAGGGCTCGGCTTTTGATCTCATTGGATATTCTGCTCTAACTATGCTGGTGATCATGTGGACCGCAAGTCAACATCTGGTACATGTCATTTCCTCGGACGATCTTTGGTCTGTTGGTCCTTGAAGAAACAGAACTGCGTATCACTGTCTACTGCTGAAGCTGAGTACATTGCTGCTGGTTATTGCTGTGCTCAACTGCTGTGGATGAAGCAAACTCTCAAGGACTACGACGTCAACATGAAGAATGTGCCTCTCTTCTGTGGCAATGAGAGTGCCATCAAGATTGCTCACAACCCAGTTCAGCACTCGAAGACAAAGCACATTCAGATTCGTCATCATTTTCTTCGCGATCATGTGTTGAAGGGCGACATTTCTATTGAGCATGTGAAGACTGAAGAACAGCTAGCCGATATCTTCACAAAGCCACTCATAAGGAAGACAATCAATAAATACCTCATGCTCCTAGGGGGATAGATTGGTAGGAAAAGACCATCGCTCGTCCCCGACCGCCACTCATAAGGAAGACAATCAATAAATACCTCATGCTCCAACTTCGTTACATAACGGTTCACCATACGTGCATGCTACGGGAATCACAAATTTCAACACAAGTATTTCTACAATCCACAACTACCCACTAGCTGAAGGAAATATGCCCTAGAGGCAATAATAAAGTATTATATATTTCCTTGTATCATGATAAATGTTTATTATTCATGCTAGAATTGTATTAACCGGAAACATAATACATGTGTGAATACATAGACAAACAAAGTGTCACTAGTATGCCTCTACTTGACTAGCTCGTTAATCAAAGATGGTTATGTTTCCTAGCCATAGACATGAGTTGTTATTTGATTAACGGGATCACCTCATTAGGAGAATGACGTGATTGACATGACCCATTACGTTAGCTTAGCACCCGATCGTTTAGTATGTTGCTATTGCTTTCTTCATGACTTATACATGTTCCCATGACTATGAGATTATGCAACTCCCATTTCCCGGAGGAACACTTTGTGTGCTACCAAACGTCACAACGTAACTGGGTGATTATAAAGGTGCTCTACAGGTGTCTCCAAAGGTACTTGTTGGGTTGGCGTATTTCGAGAATAGGATTTGTCACTCCGATTGTCGGAGAGGTATCTCAGGGCCCACTCGGTAATGCACATCACTATAAGCCTTGCAAGCATTGTGACTAATGAGTTAGTTGCGAGATGATGTATTACGGAACGAGTAAAGAGACTTGCCGGTAACGAGATTGAACTAGGTATCGAGATACCGACGATCGAATCTCGGGCAAGTAACATACCAATGACAAAGGGAACAACGTATGTTGTTATGCGGTCTGACCGATAAAGATCTTCGTAGAATATGTGGGAGCCAATATGGGCATCCAGGTCCCAGTATTGGTTATTGACCGGAGAGGTGTCTCGGTCATGTCTACATAGTTCTCGAACCCAAAGGGTCCGCACGCTTAAAGTTACGATGACAGTTATATTATGAGTTTATGTGATTTGATGTACCGAAGGTTGTTCGGAGTCCCGGATGTGATCGCGGACATGACGAGGAGTCTCGAAATGGTCGAGACGTAAAGATTGATATATTGGACGACTATGTTCGGACACTGGAAGTGTTCCGGAGAAGTTTCGGATTAAACCGGAGTGCCGGAGGGTTACCGGAACCCCCCGGGGAAGTATTGGGCCTTAGTGGGCCTTGAGGGGAGAGAGAGGGCAGCAGCCAGAAGGTGGTGCGCCCCCTCCCAGAGGAGTCCTAGTTGGACTAGGAGAGGGGGGCGCAGCCCCCTTTCCCTCTCCCTCCCCCTCTCTTTCCTTCCCCCCTTCTTTTCCTAGTAGGACTAGGAAAGGGGAGTCCTACTCCTACTAGGAGGAGGATTCCCCCCCTCTCTTTGGCGCGCCCCATAGGCAGCCGGCCTCCCCTTGCTCCTTTATATACGGGGGCAGGGGGCACCTAAGAACACACTTGATATACGATATTTTAGCCGTGTGCGGTGCCCCCTTCCACCAGATTACACCTCGATAATACCGTCGCGAAGCTTAGGCGAAGCCCTGCGTCGGTGGAACATCATCATCGTCACCACGCCGTCATGCTGACGAAACTCTCCCTCAACACTCGGCTGGATCGGAGTTCGAGGGACGTCATCGAGCTGAACGTGTGTAGAACTTCGGAGGTGCCGTACGTTCGGTACTTGATCGGTCGGATCGTGAAGACGTTCGGCTACATCAATCGCGTTGTAATAACGCTTCCGCTGTCGGTCTACGAGGGTACGTGGACAACACTCTCCCCTCTCGTTGCTATGCATCACCATGATCTTGCGTGTGCGTAGGAATTTTTTTTGAAATTACTACGTTACCCAACAGTGGCATCCGAGCCTGGTTTTATGCGTTGATGCTTTGCACGAGTAGAACACAAGTGAGTTGTGGGCGATATAAGTCATACTGCTTACCAGCATGTCATACTTTGGTTCAGCGGTATTGTGAGATGAAGCGGCCCGGACCGACATTACGCGTACGCTTACGCGAGACTGGTTTCACCGTTCGGAGCACTCGTTGCTTAAAGGTGACTGGCGGGTGTCTGTCTCTCTCACTTTAGTTGAACCGAGTGTGGCTACGCCCGGTCCTTGCGAAGGTTAAAACAGCACCAACTTGACAAACTATCGTTGTGGTTTTGATGCGTAGGTAAGAACGGTTCTTGCTAAGCCCGTAGCAGCCACGTAAAACTTGCAACAACAAAGTAGAGGACGTCTAACTTGTTTTTGCAGGGCATGTTGTGATGTGATATGGTCAAGACATGATGTGATATAATGTGTTGTATGAGATGATCATGTTTTGTAACCGAGTTATCGGCAACTGGCAGGAGCCATATGGTTGTCGCTTTATTGTATGAGATGCAATCGCCATGTAATAGTTTTACTTTATCACTAAGCGGTAGCGATAGTCGTAAAAGTAATAAGTTGGCGAGACGACAACGATACTACGATGGAGATCAAGGTGTCGAGCCGGTGACGATGGTGATCATGATGGTGCTTCGGAGATGGTGATCACAAGCACGGTGCTTCGGAGATGGAGATCACAAGCACAAGATGATGATGGCCATATCATATCACTTATATTGATTGCATGTGATGTTAATCCTTTATGCATCTTATCTTGCTTTGATTGACGGTAGCATTATAAGATGATCTCTCACTAAAATTTCAAGATAAAAGTGTTCTCCCTGAGTATGCACCGTTGCAAAAGTTCTTCGTGCTGAGACACCACGTGTTAATCGGGTGTGATAGGCTCTACGTTCAAATACAACGGGTGCAAAACAGTTGCACACGCGGAATACTCGGGTTAAACTTGACGAGCCTAGCATATACAGATATGGCCTCGGAACACAGAGACCGAAAGGTCGAGCGTGAATCATATAGTAGATATGATCAACATAGTGATGTTCACCATTGAAACTACTCCATCTCACGTGTTAATCGGTCATGGTTTAGTTGCTTTGGATCACGTAATCACTTAGATGATTAGAGAGATGTCTATCTAAGTGGGAGTTCTTAAGTAATATGATTAATTGAACTTAAATTTATCATGAACTTAGTACCTGATAGTATCTTGCTTGTCTATGTTAATTGTAGATATATGGCCCGTGCTGTTGTTCCGTTGAATTTTAATGCGTTCCTTGAGAAAGCTAAGTTGAAAGATGATGGTAGCAATTACACGGACTGGGTCCGTAACTTGAGGATTATCCTCATTGCTGCACAGAAGAATTACGTCCTGGAAGCACCGCTAGGTGCCAGGCCTCCTGCAAGAGCTACACCAGAAGTTATGAACGTCTGGCAAAGCAAAGCTGATGACTACTCAATAGTTCAGTGTGCCATGCTTTACGGCTTAGAACCGGGACTTCAACGACGTTTTGAACGTCATGGAGCATATGAGATGTTCCAGGAGTTGAAGTTAATATTTCAAGCAAATGCCCGGATTGAGAGATATGAAGTCTCCAATAAGTTCTATAGCTGCAAGATGGAAGAGAATAGTTCTGTCAGTGAGCATATACTCAGAATGTCTGGGTATAATAATCACTTGATTCAACTGGGAGTTCAACTTCCGGATGATTGCGTCATTGACAGAATTCTTCAATCACTGCCACCAAGCTACAAGAGCTTCGTGATGAACTATAACATGCAAGGGATGGATAAGACGATTCCCGAGCTCTTCGCAATGCTAAAGGCAGCGGAGGTAGAAATCAAAAAGGAGCATCAAGTGTTGATGGTCAGTAAAACCACTAGTTTCAAGAAAAAGGGCAAAGGGAAGAAGAAAGGGAACTTCAAGAAGAATAGCAAGCAAGTTGCTGTTCAGGAGAAGAAATCCAAGTCTGGACCTAAGCCTGAAACTGAGTGCTTCTACTGTAAGCAGACTGGCCACTGGAAGCGGAACTGCCCCAAGTATTTGGCGGATAAGAAGGATGGCAAGGTTAACAAAGGTATATGTGATATACATGTTATTGATGTGTACCTTACTAATACTCGCAGTAGCACCTGGGTATTTGATACTGGTTCTGTTGCTAATATTTGCAACTCAAAACAGGGGCTACGGATTAAGCGAAGTTTAGCTAAGGACGAGGTGACGATGCGCGTGGGAAATGGTTCCAAAGTCGATGTGATCGCCGTCGGCACGCTACCTCTACATCTACCTTCGGGATTAGTTTTAGACCTAAATAATTGTTATTTGGTGCCAGCGTTGAGCATGAACATTATATCTGGATCTTGTTTAATGCGAGACGGTTATTCATTTAAATCAGAGAATAATGGTTGTTCTATTTATATGAATAATATCTTTTATGGTCATGCACCCTTGAAGAGTGGTCTATTTTTAATGAATCTCGATAGTAGTGATACACATATTCATAATGTTGAAACCAAAAGATGCAGAGTTAATAATGACAGTGCAACTTATTTGTGGCACTGCCGTTTGGGTCATATCGGTGTAAAGCGCATGAAGAAACTCCATACTGATGGAATTTTGGAAACACTTGATTTTGAATCACTTGGTACTTGCGAACCGTGCCTTATGGGCAAGATGACAAAAACACCGTTCTCCGGAACTATGGAGAGAGCAAAAGATTTGTTGGAAATCATACATACAGATGTATGTGGTCCGATGAATATTGAAGCTCGTGGCGGATATCGTTATTTTCTCACCTTCACAGATGATTTGAGCAGATATGGGTATATCTACTTAATGAAACATAAGTCTGAAACATTTGAAAAGTTCAAAGAATTTCAGAGTGAAGTTGAAAATCATCGTAACAAGAAAATAAAATTCCTACGATCTGATCGTGGAGGAGAATATTTGAGTTACGAGTTTGGTCTACATTTGAAACAATGCGGAATAGTTTCGCAACTCACGCCACCCGGAACACCACAGCGTAATGGTGTGTCTGAACGTCGTAATCGCACTTTACTAGATATGGTGTGATCTATGATGTCTCTTACTGATTTACCGCTATCGTTTTGGGGTTATGCTTTAGAGACGGCTGCATTCACTCTAAATAGGACACCATCGAAATCCGTTGAGACGACGCCTTATGAACTATGGTTTGGCAAGAAACCAAAGTTGTCGTATCTTAAAGTTTGGGGTTGCGATGCTTATGTGAAGAAACTTCAACCTGATAAGCTCGAACCTAAATCGGAGAAATGTGTCTTCATAGGATACCCAAAGGAGACAGTTGGGTACACCTTCTATCACAGATCCGATGGCAAGATATTTGTTGCTAGAAATGGATCCTTTCTAGAGAAGGAGTTTCTCTCGAAAGATGTGAGTGGGAGGAAAGTAGAACTTGATGAGGTAACCGTACCTGCTCCCTTATTGGAAAGTAGATCGTCGCAGAGATCTGTTTCTGCGACACCTACACCAAGTAGTGAGGAAGTTAATGATAATGATCATGAAACTTCAGATCAAGTTATTACTGAACTTCGTAGGTCAACTAGATCATGATCCGCACCAGAGTGGTACGGTAATCCTGTTCTGGAGGTCATGTTACTAGACCATGGCGAACCTACGAACTATGAAGAAGCAATGGTGAGCCCAGATTCCGCAAAATGGCTTGAAGCCATGAAATCCGAGATAGGATCCATGTATGAGAACAAAGTATGGACTTTGGTTGACTTGCCCGATGGTCGGCAAGCCATTGAAAATAAATGGATCTTCAAGAAGAAGACTGACGCTGATGGTAATGTTACTATCTATAAAGCTCGACTTGTTACGAAAGGTTTTCGACAAGTTCAAGGGATTGACTACGATGAGACCTTCTCACCCGTAGCGATGCTTAAGTCTGTCCGAATCATGTTAGCAATTGCCGCATTTTATGATTATGAAATTTGGCAAATGGATGTCAAAACTGCGTTCCTGAATGGATTTCTGGAAGAAGAGTTGTATATGATGCAACCGGAAGGTTTTGTCGATCCAAAGGGAACTAACAAAGTGTGCAAGCTCCAGCGATCCATTTATGGACTGGTGCAAGCCTCTCGGAGTTGGAATAAACGCTTTGATAGTGTGATCAAAGCATTTGGTTTTATACAGACTTTTGGAGAAGCCTGTATTTACAAGAAAGTGAGTGGGAGCTCGATAGCATTTCTGATATTATATGTGGATGACATATTACTGATTGGAAATGATATTGAATTTCTGGATAGCATAAAGGGATACTTGAATAAAAGTTTTTCAATGAAAGACCTCGGTGAAGCTGCATATATATTAGGCATTAAGATCTATAGAGATAGATCAAGGCGCTTAATTGGACTTTCACAAAGCACATACCTTGACAAAGTTTTGAAGAAGTTCAAAATGGATCAAGCAAAGAAAGGGTTCTTGCCTGTACTACAAGGTGTGAGATTGAGTAAGACTCAATGCCCGACCACTGCAGAAGATAGAGAGAAGATGAAAGATGTTCCCTATGCTTCAGCCATAGGCTCTATCATGTATGCAATGCTGTGTACCAGACCTGATGTGTCCCTGGCTATAAGTTTAGCAGGGAGGTACCAAAGTAATCCAGGAGTGGATCACTGGACAGCGGTCAAGAATATCCTGAAATACCTGAAAAGGACTAAGGATATGTTTCTCGTATATGGAGGTGACAAAGAGCTCATCGTAAATGGTTACGTTGATGCAAGCTTTGACACTGATCCGGACGATTCGAAATCGCAAACCGGATACGTATTTACATTGAACGGTGGAGCTGTCAGTTGGTGCAGTTCCAAGCAAAGTGTCGTGGCGGGATCTACGTGTGAAGCGGAATACATAGCTGCTTCGGAAGCAGCGAATGAAGGAGTCTGGATGAAGGAGTTCATAACCGATCTAGGTGTCATACCTAGTACATCGGGACCAATGAAAATCTTTTGTGATAATACTGGTGCAATTGCCTTAGCAAAGGAATCCAGATTTCACAAGAGAACCAAGCACATCAGAAGACGCTTCAATTCCATCCGGGATTTAGTCCAGGTGGGAGACATAGAAATTTGCAAGATACATACGGATCTGAATGTAGCAGATCCGTTGACTAAGCCTCTTCCACGAGCAAAACATGATCAGCACCAAGACTCCATGGGTGTAAGAATCATTACTATGTAATCTAGATTATTGACTCTAGTGCAAGTGGGAGACTGAAGGAAATATGCCCTAGAGGCAATAATAAAGTATTATATATTTCCTTGTATCATGATAAATGTTTATTATTCATGCTAGAATTGTATTAACCGGAAACATAATACATGTGTGAATACATAGACAAACAAAGTGTCACTAGTATGCCTCTACTTGACTAGCTCGTTAATCAAAGATGGTTATGTTTCCTAGCCATAGACATGAGTTGTTATTTGATTAACGGGATCACCTCATTAGGAGAATGACGTGATTGACATGACCCATTACGTTAGCTTAGCACCCGATCGTTTAGTATGTTGCTATTGCTTTCTTCATGACTTATACATGTTCCCATGACTATGAGATTATGCAACTCCCGTTTACCGGAGGAACACTTTGTGTGCTACCAAACGTCACAACGTAACTGGGTGATTATAAAGGTGCTCTACAGGTGTCTCCAAAGGTACTTGTTGGGTTGGCGTATTTCGAGAATAGGATTTGTCACTCCGATTGTCGGAGAGGTATCTCAGGGCCCACTCGGTAATGCACATCACTATAAGCCTTGCAAGCATTGTGACTAATGAGTTAGTTGCGGGATGATGTATTACGGAACGAGTAAAGAGACTTGCCGGTAACGAGATTGAACTAGGTATCGAGATACCGACGATCGAATCTCGGGCAAGTAACATACCGATGACAAAGGGAACAACGTATGTTGTTATGCGGTCTGACCGATAAAGATCTTCGTAGAATATGTGGGAGCCAATATGGGCATCCAGGTCCCGCTATTGGTTATTGACCGGAGAGGTGTCTCGGTCATGTCTACATAGTTCTCGAACCCAAAGGGTCCGCACGCTTAAAGTTACGATGACAGTTATATTATGAGTTTATGTGATTTGATGTACCGAAGGTTGTTCGGAGTCCCGGATGTGATCACGGACATGATGAGGAGTCTCGAAATGGTCGAGACGTAAAGATTGATATATTGGACGACTATGTTCGGACACCGGAAGTGTTCCGGAGAAGTTTCGGATTAAACCGGAGTGCCGGAGGGTTACCGGAACCCCCCGGGGAAGTATTGGGCCTTAGTGGGCCTTGAGGGGAGAGAGAGGGCAGCAGCCAGAAGGTGGTGCACCCCCTCCCAGAGGAGTCCTAGTTGGACTAGGAGAGGGGGGCGCAGCCCCCTTTCCCTCTCCCTCCCCCTCTCTTTCCTTCCCCCCTTCTTTTCCTAGTAGGACTAGGAAAGGGGAGTCCTACTCCTACTAGGAGGAGGATTCCCCCCCTCTCTTTGGCGCGCCCCATAGGCAGCCGGCCTCCCCTTGCTCCTTTATATACGGGGGCAGGGGGCACCTAAGAACACACTTGATATACGATATTTTAGCCGTGTGCGGTGCCCCCTTCCACCAGATTACACCTCGATAATACCGTCGCGAAGCTTAGGCGAAGCCCTGCGTCGGTGGAACATCATCATCGTCACCACGCCGTCGTGCTGACGAAACTCTCCCTCAACACTCGGCTGGATCGGAGTTCGAGGGACGTCATCGAGCTGAACGTGTGTAGAACTTCGGAGGTGCCGTACGTTCGGTACTTGATCGGTCGGATCGTGAAGACGTTCGGCTACATCAATCGCGTTGTAATAACGCTTCCGCTGTCGGTCTACGAGGGTACGTGGACAACACTCTCCCCTCTCGTTGCTATGCATCACCATGATCTTGCGTGTGCGTAGGAATTTTTTTTGAAATTACTACGTTACCCAACACTAGCATGACTCTAATATCACCATCTTTATATCGCAAAACTATTGCAAGGAATCAAACATATCATATTCAGTGATCTACAAGTTTTATGTAGGATTTTATGACTAACCATGTGAATGACCAATTCCTGACATCTCTCTAAATAGATATAGTGAAGCAGGAGAGTTTAATTCTTTCTACAAAAGATATGCCCATGCTCTAACAAATATAAGTGAAGAAAAAGAGCAATCTACAAATGGCAGTTTTCTATGTGAAGAGAAACAGGCAATCCAAACTTCAAATGATATAAGTGAAGCACATTAAGCATTCTATAAAGCCATACTCAAAAGATATAAGTGAAGTGCAAAGAGCATTCTATAAATCAACCATGGACTATCTCATACCAGCATGGTGCATCAAAGAAAAGTGAAAACTAAATGCAAAAGACGCTCCAAGATTTGCACATATCACATGAATGAAACGAAACCGAAAACATACCGATACTTATTGAAGAAAGATGGGATGCCTTCCGGGGCATCCCCAAGCTTAGACGCTTGAGTCTCCTTGAATATTTACTTGGGGTGCCTTGGGAATCCCCAAGCTTGAGCTCTTGCCTCTCCTCCTTCTCCTCACATCGAGACCTCCTCGATCTTCGAACACTTCATCCACACAAAACTCAACAGAAAGCTCGGTAAGATCTGTTAGTATAATAAAGCAAATCACTACTCTAAGTACTGTTGCAAACCAATTCATATTTTGTTTTTGCATTATAGCTACTATAATATAACTTTTCTATGGCTTAATCCACTGATAGAAATCGATAGTTTCATCAAAACAAGCAAACAATGCATCAAAAACAGAATCTGTCTTAAACAGGACAGTCTGTAGTAATCTGAACATTAACCATACTTCTGGTACTCCAAAAATTCTGAAAGAATTAGGAAAAATAAAAAATTTGTATAGAAAGACAGTGCAAAAAGTTTCAGATCTGTTTGACGTTCCAGTAAAAAATGTAAAATCGTGCACTACAGCCAAAGTTTCTGTCTTGCACCACACAAACCAACAAGCAATGTAAACATCCTAAAGGCAAATCTTGGCACATTATTTTTATTTCTAAACTTTATAAAAGCACACAACAGAAATAAATGACTCTCTAAAACTTCCGGGTTGTCTCCCTGGCAGCGCTTTCTTTAAAGCCATTAAGCTAGGCATATAGTGCTCAAGTAATGGATCCACCCGGATCCCAAGGTATATCAAAGCCAATTTTAATTAACAATGATTTGTGATTTAGTACTGAGCACAAAGTAACATATATCATGCAACAATGAAGTCTAACTCTCTTCCTATGCATCGGCATGTCATAAAAGAACAATTCATGAACATCAAGTAAAGGCCAATACATAACATAAGTAGTTTCTTGTAATTTTATCGTGTTGGAAACATGGAGAGGTGGAGATATAGTTCCTCTCTCATAATAATTGCAAGTAGGAGCAGCAAGCACATGCATATTATATCTATCAAAATCATCATGTGTAGTAGTAAAACGCAACCCATCAATATAATCCTTAATAAGGGTAAACTTCTCCGATATAGTGTACTCGGGAGAATTCAAAAATATAATAGGACTATCATGCGTGGGTGCAATAGCAACAATTTCATGTTTAACATAAGGAACTATAGCAAGTTCATCTCTATAAGCATAATTCATATTGGCATCTTGGACACAAGCATAGCAAGCATCATCAAAAAGGGATATTGCAAAAGAATCAACGGGATCATAACAATCATCATAGCATTCATCCTTCGGTAAATTCGAAGGGAAATTAAACAATGTATGGGATAAAGAGTTACTCTCATTAGATGGTGGGAATGGGTGATCAATCTGCTCTTCCTCCTTTTGTTCTTCGCTCTCCTCCTCATCTTTTTCATCCAATGAGCTCACAATGTCATTAGTTTCTTCTTCCATAGACTCCTGCAAAATATTAGTCTCTTCTTGGACAATGGAGACTCTCTCAATAAAATCATCAATATCGGAATTGAATTCATAATTCTCATAGCAATATTTAAGTATAGCAAAATTTTCAGGTCTGTAAACAGCATCATCAAGATTTTCACACTCTTTAAACAAAGATTCAATTTCACATGCACCCTTAAAAGCAACAAATTCTTCTATTTGTTCCACATCATAGTAATCGTATATACCATTAGCATAAGAATCCAAGGTTTTATCATCATTAAATTTGCATGAAAAGGGAAGGTGTGGAGCCTTCACCCTAGAGAAACAAGTATAATCAATCTCAAGCATAGTTGCCGAGCATACCAATGCAACATATGAATTTGATCCCATAAAGTTTTCCCTTTTGAGTCAAGCGATAATCCCTAAAGTATTCACGTTGATCCAACGTGTCTCCCATTATATAATTGAATGGGGTTTTCTCAGGATTATTAAAGTAGTGCATAATATCTTTCACATAATGAGCATCGAGGGCTTTAGGAGGTTCCCCATCTCCATGAGTAGCAAGTAAACCTAATTTTTTTGGTATTTCGTGTTCTATATCCATAACTAAAGATAGAGAACAACTTAGAACAGCAAATAAAAATTACTTAGTGATAAAGCAAACAAGCAGACACGAGAATATTCACCCCACGCTATAACTCCCCGGCAACGGCGTTAGAAAAAAGTCTTGATAACCCACAAGTATATGGGATCAATTGTAGCCTCTTTCGATAAGTAAGAGTGTCGAACCCAACGAGGAGATAAAGGTAGAATAAATATTCCCTCAAGTTCTATCGACCATCGATACAACTCTACGCACACTTGACGTTCGCTTTACCTAGAACAAGTATGAAACTAGAAGTACTTTGTAGGTGTTGTGGGATAGGTTTGCAAGAATATAAAGAGCACGTAAATAAAAACTAGGGGCTGTTTAGGTAAAGAAGCAATAAAGTAAGTATAGCGAGTGTGGAAAAGTGGTGGTAGGAGTTGTGAAATTGTCCCTAAGCAATTGACTACTTTACTAGAGCGATAGCAAGTTTTATGTGGGAGAGGCTACTGCTAGCATGTCATCCCTGACTTGGAATTCTATGCACTTATGATTGGAACTATTAGCAAGCATCCGCAACTATAACGTTCATTAAGGTAAAGCCCAACCATAGCATTAAGTTATATTGGTCCCCCTTCAATCCCATATGCATCAATTTCTATGCTAGGTTGAAGCTTCTGTCACTCTTGCCCTCCAATACATAGTCCTATCAACATACAAGTAACCCTATGGTGTGATCCACGCGTGCTCTCATATGATGGGCACCAAAGGACAGCAACATAACCACAAGCAAATTAAACCAATCATAGCAATTCACCAATTACCGATAGGACAACGAAAATCTACTCACACATCATAGGATGGCAACACCTCATTGGATAATAATATGAAGCATAAAGCACCATGTTCAAGTAGAGGGTACAAAGGGTTGCGGGAGAGTGGACCGCTGTAGATAGATGGGGGAAGGTGATGAAGATGTTGGTGAAGATGACGGAGGTGTTGGTGTAGATCGCGGTGACGATGATGGCCCCGGCGGCGTTCCGGCGCCACCAGAAGAGAGGGGGAGAGAGCCCCCCTTCTTCTTCTTCTTCCTTGACCTTCTCCCTAGATGGGAGAAGGGTTTCCCCTCTGGTCCATGGTCTCCATGGCGGCGGAGGGGCGAGAGCCCCTCCGAGATTGGACCTGTCTCTCTGTCTCTCTCTGTCTCCGCGTTCCCAGATTCTGGCCTTTCACCGTTTCTTATATTCCCGGAGATCCGTAACTCCGATTGGGCTGAAATTTGGATACAATTTTTATCCGGATATTGGCTTTCTTGCGGTGAAAGAAGGGTAGAAACTGCCTTACGGGGTGGCCACGAGGGCCCAGGGCACGCCCCCTGCCTCGTGGCCCCCTCGTGCATCGTCTCGCGTTGATTCTTCTTCCCAAAAATCACATATATTCCAAAAAAATCTCCGTCAGTTTTTATCCCGTTTGGATTCTGTTTGATATGGATTTTCTGCGAAACAAAAAACATGCAACAAACATGAACTGGCACTGGGCACTGGATCAATATGTTAGTCCCAAAAAATAGTATAAAAAGTTGCCAAAAGTATGTAAAACTTATAGAATATTGGCATGGAACAATAAAAATTATAGATACGACGGAGAGGTATCACTAATGCGCGGAAAGAGAGAGTTGCGGAAGATCCGGTGCATGATGACCAGGAAGGGGTTCAACACCCACGCCTTCTTGTCATTGGGCAGCTTCTTCTCAACATTGTACTGCTGAAGCTTGTTCTTGTTGGCGGACTCGGGGTTGGCATGAGGGCGAACACCAACTGATGTCGATTGGTCATCCATGTCATTGTCCGTTCCTCATCACTATGGAAGTGGACCGAGGCAAAGAACTAAGCCACAATCTTAGGGTCATAGTCCAGGTGGAAAGAGATCACGTCCTCAATGCCAAACTGCTACACCAGGTCCAAAGTCTCACCAAAATAGTCACGGTGCTTATCCTGCCTCATATGATTCATGTTAATCCAGTGCACGTCCACGTAGATGTTCTACTTGGCCTTGATCACATCCAGATAGATAAGATTCTGCTGTTTGGTCCAGAACAAATCATTCCCTCTGAAGTTTGCACGGGGATTCACATAGGGGTTGATCCTCCTTCGAGTGACAAACTCAGCAAGTGGTATCTCATCCATGCCCATTGATGGCTCCCTGTTCTTGGTGGCGGTGGTCTTGGTTCTGCGTTGGGGGGCATTGGAGCCCTCTGGAGCTTCATCTTGGTTGCGCAGGCGCTTCGAGCCCGTGTCGCGGACAGAGTTCGACCGACGGACATTGGAAACGGAGCCACCACCTATGACACACAACACAAGAACACACAAGAGAAGCGAGAAGTATCAATGCAAAGACCGCAGCAAAACAAATGAAACAAGTAGACATGACATTGGGTAGTTGCCATAGGGAAGGTACAACAGCAACGGTAGTATCACATCATTGGGCGGAACTAAAATTTTACTGTTGCTCCAGCCGCGGTAGTAACATGCCGGGAGGGCACGGTAGTACCACGCCTGGAGCGGAAGTAAAATTTTACTTCCGCGCCTCGCGCGGTAGTACCGCTCCTGAGGAGCGGTAGTACCATAGGAGGCAAAAACAGTCAGAGCGGTAGTACCGCACGGGAGGTGCGGTAGTACCGCTCGGGGTCAGATCAGATACAAAACAGATCTGAGAACCTCTGTGACAACAAAGCGGTACTACGGTTGATCAAAACTACCAAGTAGCAACATACCAAATGGCATCTCTACGCATTACTACTCTCCTACACCCTACTCTTGCAAAGATTTGGCCTAAAATCTCAAGAACAACATGCATCTCCCCAAAAACCTAAAGACAAGACAACGAGGCAAAGAGAGAGGGATTTGGGGAGAAACCTTGTTCCATGGCAAGAGGGCGAGGTGGGGATCGATCCCACTGGTCGGAATGCGAGGAGAGTGGCCGGAGACGGAGACCCGGCGAGGTCCTCCGGCGCCATTCTTGGGCAGGAGAGAGAGAGAGACGTCGTGGGGAAAAAGAGTTGAATGGGTGTGGGGGAGTTGGAACTCCCCCTACCCGCTCTTAACCCCCACGCTCTCGCATCTGCGCGGTATACCGCGGGTCACCGCGGTAGTACCGCCCAAGCGGAAGTACCGCACACGGGGCGGTAGTACCGCTCATCCAGCGGCAGTAAAAAATTACCGCCGTGCTGGTTGCGGTAGTACCGTGCGCAGCTCCTGCAGTAGTACCGTGGCAAGCCACGGTAGTACCGCAAACCCAAGAGAATGCAAGTTTCACAAAAGAGGAAAATAGCCTTTGCAATACGACCTTCAAGCGAAAGGACACACCAAGAGCTAACACACGAGGAACTCAAACACGAGCTCGACACGAAGAAGGAAAGGCAAGAGACAACAAGGACCAAACACGCGACACAGCCTCTCCAAAGAGAGGGCGGTGGTCGGAGCCACCTATGTTTGAGTCAATTGGTATGGCACCGCAAAGAATTATCCTTGGGCCCATGACCAAAACTCATCTTTGAAGCACAAGTACCATAAAAAATGGCTAATGTGAAAGAGTTGATCAATTTATGCATAATGGGGGGAGGGAGAGTTCAGTGAGAGAACAACACTCCCCCTATGTCCATGCCTACACCTAAACAAGATAACAAGTTGAGTATGGTGGGGTGTGCAAGGGTTCAATCCATATTGCTCGAATCAATGATATTTAGATCATGCCTTAACTCGCGAAATCTTGCTTCATCCAAGGGCTTCGTGAAGATATCTGCAAGGTTATCATGAGTATTGACATAGTTGAGCTCGATCTCCCCTCGCCTAATGTGATCCCATATGAAGTGATACCGAATCTCAATGTGCTTCGTCTTGAAGTGTTGCACTGGGTTGAGAGAAATCTTGATGGCACTTTCATTGTCACACCAAAGAGGCACTTTGTCACAAATGACACCGTAATCCTTTAAAGTTTGCCTCATCCATAGAAGTTGTGCACAACAACTACCGGAGGCCACATACTCCGCTTCGGTGGACGAGAGAGACACACAACTTTGCTTCTTAGAAGACCAACTCACCAAAGAGCAACCAAGGAATTGGCACCTCCGGAAGTTGACTTCCTATCCACTTTGTCTCCCGCCCAATCGGAGTCCGAATAGCCTACAAGGTTGAAGCTTGCTCCTCTTGGGTACCATAAGCCAAAGTTTGGGGTATGAGCCAAATATTGAAAGATCCGCTTGACCGCCACAAAGTGGCTTTCCTTAGGCGCGGCTTGAAACCGTGCACAAATTCCCACACTCAACATGATATCCGGTCTAGATGCACAAAGGTAAAGCAAGGAGCCAATCATGGAGCGATATAACTTTTTATCCACTGCTTTACCGTTGGGATCTATGTCAAGTTGGCATTTGACGGGCATTGGAATGGAAGCCGGCTTGACATCACTTAGATTGAATCTCTTGAGCATGTCTTGAGTGTATTTGGCTTGGTTGATGAAGGTCCCTTCTCTTCTTTGCTTGACTTCGAACCCGAGAAAGAACTTCAACTCTCCCATCATGGACTTCTTGAACTTTGAGGTCATGAGAGCGGCAAATTCCTCATTGAAAGCTTTGTTAGGGGAGCCAAAGATAATATCATCAACATATAGTTGGCACACAAACAACTCCTCTTTGACCTTCTTAGTAAAAAGAGTGGGGTCGATTTTCCCAATTTCAAACTCACGATCTTGCAACAACTCAGTAAGGTGGTCATACCAAGCACATGGGGCTTGTTAAAGGCCATAGAGTGCCTTATCGAGTTGGTTGGTACACATGATCGGGGAAATAGGGATCCTCGAACCCGGGGGGTTGTTTGACATACACCAACTCATTAATAGGACCATTAAGAAAAGCACTTTTCACATCCATTTGTTGCAACTTGAAATTATGATGAGAAGCATAAGCAATCAACAAACGAATAGATTCAAGGCGAGCAACGGGAGCAAAGGTTTCACCGTAGTCGATACCCTCGACTTGGGAGTAGCCTTGTGCTACCAAACGAGCCTTGTTCCGGACTATAATTCCATGAGCATCTTGCTTCTTCTTGAATATCCGCTTGGTTCCAATGACATTATGGTTCCCCGTTGGCCTTGGCACCAATCTCCACACCTTGTTGTGCTCGAAGTTGTTGAGTTCTTCATGCATGACATTAAGCCAATCCGGATCTTCGAGCGCCTCATAGACCTTTTGGGTTCAACACAAGAGATAAACGCGTGATGTTCACAATAGTTTGCCAATTGTCTACGAGTGCTTACCCCCTTTCGTATGCTTCCAAGCACATTTGTCATGAGATGAACCTTGGTAGAGAGCTTGGATGCAATCTTAGCGGCACGACGCTCCAATTCCTCCTCAGGAGTGAGTTGAGGAGCGGTTACTTGATTATCTTGAGCATCGTCTTGAGCTTGTTCTTGATCTTGAGCTTGCTCTTGATCTTGAACTTGCTCGGAGGAGAGAACTTGAACTTGGGCATCACTTGGTGGTTCAACACCATCTTGGGGCTGATCTTGCCCTAGGTCTTGTTCACGAGGTTGAGGGCCTTCACTTTGTTCTTCGGAAGCGTGTGGGCCTTGGGTTGGTGATGGTTCCACTTGAGTGGAACATTGTCCTTCTCCTCCAGCCACAAGGGGTTGCTCAATGGGTAGGATAAAACCAACACCCATTCTTCTTATGGCTTGGGGAGGAATTTCATCACCTACATCACAAGTGCCACTTTGCTCCACTCGGGAGCCGTTATTCTCATCAAACTCCACGATACACATCTCCTCAATAAGTCCCGTGGACTTATTGAGGACATGGTAAGCATGAGAGTTTGTAGCATAACCAACAAATATGCCCTCTTGAGCTCTAGCCTCAAATTTAGACAAACGAACACCTTTCTTGAGAATGAAACACTTACACCCGAACACCTGAAAGTACTTGAGGTTGGGCTTGTTACCGGTGAGTATCTCATATGGAGTCTTGTTCAAGCCTTTGCGGAGATAGAACCGATTGGATGCATGACACGCGGTGTTGATGGCTTTGGCCCAAAAGTTGTATGGAGACTTGAACTCCGCCATCATGGTCCTTGTTGCATCTATCAACGTCCGGTTCTTCCTCTCCGCTACACCATTTTGTTGAGGGGTGTAAGGTGCGGAATATTGATGCTTGATCCCCTCATCACTAAGAAACTCATCCAAGGTGTAGTTCTTGACCTCGGTGCCGTTGTCACTTCTTATTGTCAAGATCTTTGCATTGTGTTGGTGTTGGGCTTCATTTGCAAAGTCAATGACGGTTTGTTGGGTCTCACTCTTCCTCTTGAAGAAGTATACCCAAGTGTATCTTGAATAATCATCCACAATCACCAAGCAATACTTCCTACCCCCAAGACTATCAAAGGATGGAGGCCCAAAGAGATCCAAGTGAAGGAGCTCCAAAGGCCTCTTTGAGTAGATGATAGTCGTGGGAGGGTGAGCCTTCTCATGTAGCTTTCCTTCGATACAAGCACTGCAAGCACGATCTTTGGCAAAACTAACATTTGTTAGTCCACGAACATGGTCCCCCTTGAGAAGACTTTGCAAAGATCTCATATTTACATGGGCTAAACGGCGATGCCAAAGCCATCCCACGTCAACTTTAGCCATTAGGCATGTCGCGGTCTTAGTGGGTCGCTCCGAAAAGTTAATCACATAGAGACCGTTCTCGACATGCCCAACAAAGGCTACTTTAAGAGTCTTGCTCCACAAGAGGGCCACGGTATCAATATCAAAGAAAGTGGCAAAGCCCATGATTGCAAGTTGACGAACGGAAAGTAAATTGTATGCGAGGGACTCAACAAGCATGACCTTCTCGATCGTGAGATCATGAGAAATGACAACCTTGCCAAGTCCCAATACCTTAGAGGATGAGGCGTCACCCCACTCGACATTGGTGGGCATAGATGGAATCTTGTGCACGTCCACCACCAAGTCCTTGCTTCTGGTCATATGATTAGTGGCTCCACTATCGAGCAACCATGATCCCCCACCGGAAGCAAACACCTACAAGAGATCAATGCTTGGTTTTAGGTACCCATTTTGTAATGGGTCCTTTGATGTTAGTGACAAGGGTCTTAGGAACCCAAATAGACCATTCAATGTACTCATAAGGAGAACCAACAAATTTAGCATAAACATGCCCATCACTAGCACGGCATAACACATAGGAAGGGTTAAAGTCGCCGGCTTTGTTGGAAGGGGTGGCATTGCCCTTCTTGACACCACCACCCTTCACATTGTTCTTCTTCTCCTTAGGAGCGCCCTCTCCCTCTTTCACAAAGGTTTGCTTGAGAGGAGGAGGTCGTTTGGCCTTGTCATTCTTCTTCTTGTTCCTGGGTTTGGGTGTGAACCCAATCCCTTCCTTGGCCACAACTTCCTTTTGATTGCTCAAAAGGTCGTTGAGGTTCTTCTCACCTTGTATGCACGACACAAGGCCGTTCTCAAGTTGCTCCATCAATTTAGCATTCTCCTCAACAAGATGCACATGCTCACAACACGGGTTAGTAGCATATTATCAATTAAGACCATATGAGGAAAAGTGGCTTTCTCCTTAGTTAGCTTTACTTGGAGTTGATCATGAGACTCTTTGAGGCTAGCATGAGCACCCTTCAAGACCTTGTGAGCCTTGTCAAGTAAATCAAACTCCTCTTTGAGTCTAGCAAGATCAACCCCAAGCTTGGCTTTCTCGGAGTTTAGCACACGAGATACAACAAGAGCATGATCAAGATCTTTCTTCAATTTATCATGGTCCTTGTTGTATGACTCCTCAAGAGCCAAACGATGACCGCGCTCTTCCTCAAGAGCATTGGAGAGATCCGAAATCTCATCGGCATAGTCATGACTATGCCCCTCCATCTTAGAGATGGTATCTTCGTGAGCCTCGATCATGTCATTGGCTTCACCAAGTTGTTCCAAGAGAGCAACAAAGTGCTTCTTGGATTTACCCTTGAGTTTACTCATAAAATACTCAAATTCATTTTCCTCCACATTGGACCCCTCACTTTCATCAATGCAATCCGTCAAAGAAGGATTAGTAATGATGGTAGTTTTGATGTTGGGGGTTACCTTGTTGGTGGCTTTAGCCATGAGGCACTTGGCGGTGATGTTCTCATTGGGTGAGTCGAAGAGAGACACCCGTGGAGTTGTCGCAATGGCAACAGAGGCCATGGAAACCGACTCACCGTCTTCATCATCATCATCATCATCCTCATTGTACTCTTCTTGTGCCACCAACCCCTTGGGAGGAGTCTTCTTGGTGAAGTTGCTCTTGTTGGGGAAGGACTTGGCCTTGTCTTTTCGGATGAGCTTGCCACCATTGTCTTCCCTCTTCTCATAAGGACACTCCGCAACAAAGTGACTCACATTGCCACAATTATAGCAAGTCCTCACTCGTTGCTTGCTCTTCGTGCCACTTGAGTTGTTCTTGTTGAAGTTGGGCCTTGAGTTCTTCTTGCTCCAAAATTGCCTTGAAGCGAGAGCCATGTGCTCATGATAAGCATATTTTGTATCTTCGGGGTTGCTCTCCTCTTCTTCCTCTTCATCCTCTTCTTCCACACTAACCTTGGCCTTCAAAGCAAGGTTGGGCTTCTTAGCTCTTTGAGAACGCAACACCGCATTGTCGGCGGTCTTGTCCAAGATCCTCATTGCCACAAACTCATCCAAGACTTCACTTGAGGACAAGGCGTGGAAGTCCGGTCTTTGACGGATGACGGAGGACATGGCCTTGTGATAAGGCATCATGGCCTTGAGGAACTTGCGCTTGATCCAATTGTCATCCGTATCCTTGCTCCCATGATCTCGGAGTGAGACCGCGAGAGTGGTTAACCTTCGGTAAAGCTCACGAGGTTCTTCATCTTCATTCATTGCAAACTCATCGGCTTCATCTTGCACCACTTCATAGTTGGAGCGTTGAATGCTTGTGCTTCCCTTGTAAAGGGAAACAACATGGTGCCATGCTTCCTTGGCCATGGTGAAAGGTCGGAGATGTGCAGGATCTTCGGATGGAATTGCATCTTGGATGATGAAGAGAGCATTCTAGTTTAATTGATGATCCGTGGCTTCTCTAGGGGTGAAGTTGCTTGGGTCATGCGGATAAAAACCTTGCTCAATGATTCTCCAAAGGTTAGTATTAACATGGTTTAAATGACGTTTAAAGCGATAATACCCAAGCATCAAAATCCTCATTTTCACAAACTTAGGAGGAGGGCCGGCATGATTTAAATGAGTGGAGGGAATAGGTCCTCCATAAGTAGGAAGTGGTTCCACATGGGCAAAGATGCCACTACCATTTTTTACCACTAGACAAAGGAACTTTCTCACTAGTAGCTTCCCCTTGTTTGAGTTAGCTTCCGTCACCTTGTTAGTGGGAGCGACCACTTCCAACGGTGCGGTGGATAATTTGAGACCATCAAGAAAGTTCTTAAACATGCCTTTGACCTCGGCCATCATGGATTTTTTCAATGTGTCCAAAGCCACATTGAACTCCTCACGAGAGACCACGGTTGCCCCATCGGCCGTAGACGAGAACGGATTCACACCGGAGTGCTCCTCCCCACCGTCTGTGGTGTCAACCATACTCTTCGGACGGCAAAGTCCTTAATAAAGAGACGAGGCTCTGATACCAATTGAAAGGATCGATATAGTTGACTAGAGGGGGGGGGGGTGAATAGGCAACTAACAATTTTTAGCTTTTCTTTACCAATTTAAACTTTGCATCAAAGTAGGTTGTCTAGATATGCAACTAGGTGAGCAACCTATATGATGCAACAACAATAAGCACACAAGCAAGCAAAGGATACAAGACAATATAAGCTTGCACAAGTAAAGGTACGAGATAACCAAGAGTGGAGCCGGTGAAGACGAGGATGTGTTACCGAAGTTCCTTCCTTTTGAGGGGAAGTACGTCTCCGTTGGAGCGGTGTGGAGGCACAATGCTCCCCAAGAAGCCACTAGGGCCACCGTATTCTCCTCACGCCCTCACACAATGCGAGATGCCGTGATTCCACTATTGGTGCCCTTGGAGGCGGCGACCAGACCTTTACAAACAAGGTTGGGGCAATCTCCACAACTTAATTGGAGGCTCCCAACGACACCACGAAGTTTCACCACAATGGAATATGGCTCTGCGGTGACCTCAACCGTCTAGGGTGCTCAAACACCCAAGAGTAACAAGATCCATAAGGGATTAGTGGGGGGAATCAAATTTCTCTTGGTGGAAGTGTAGATCGGAACCTTCTCAACCAATCCCTAGAGAATCAACAAGTTTGATTGGCTAGGGAGAGAGATCGGGCGAAAATGGAGCTTAGAGCAACAATGGAGCTTGGGGATGGAAGAGGTAGTCAACTTGGAGAAGAAGACTCCCCTTTTATAGTGAAAGAACAAATCCAACTGTTATCCACCAACTCACCCTGCGACATGCGGCACTACCGCACCATACAAGCAGTACCGCACTGGCCCGCAGTACTACCGTGATGGACTGAGGTACTACCGCTGGCACGGCAGGGGCTAGAACCAGTCCTGATGCGCTATGGCAGGGAGCGGTAGAACCGCTGGTGCGGTACTACCGCACACCCTTGCGGTACTACCGCAAGGCAGGAATCGTCTAGGCTGGGAAGGCACGGACATATAAAAATACATCTGTGACTACTTCCGCTGAGTTTTGATCTATGCAAAAATCGGACACGGTACTACCGCAAGCCTGGAGCGGTACTACCGCATAGGGCGCGGATGTAAAAAATTACATCCTCCCCTACTTCCACTCATGTTGCTGAGCCTGGCCAGAGCCCACGGTACTACCGCGTCCATGGAGCGGTACTACCGCGTAGGGCGCGGATGTAAAAAATTACATCCGCCCCTACTACCGCTCGAGCAATTGAGCCTGGCCTGAGGCCACGGTACTACCGTTCCCAAGGAGCGGTACTACCGTGAGCACCTGTGGTACTACCACGCCCGGGGCCGGTACTATCGCAAGGGCCTGCGGTACTACCGCTCCGAAGAGCAGTACTACCGCATGCCCCTGTTCAGCAACAGTAGGAGTCCTTCATTTTGCAGAGACACGGAGAGACGGAGGATGCTCCAAAGAGCCAAAGGAAAGGTGGTGCAAAAGGGAACAGACATGTACGTGTTGATTCCACCCAAACCTTTCCAACGCAGACCCCCTCTTAATAGTATGGCTTTCCTACGACTCAAATCCACCGAAAAGAAACGAAAAGAAACGCCATCTTCAATAGTCTTCGAGGGGCACCAAATCGTCTCGTGCCTAGACATGATATATCTGAAATGCTCAATGCACACGATTAGTCCGCAAAAGCATTGTCATCAATCACCAAAACTACTAAGGGATAAATATGCCCTTACACGTTCTTTCGGATTTTATTGCAACTCAAATATTTAGCTTGTTGGCAAATCTGGATACAATACCACAAATTATTTTTTGCAGTAGCGGTGAAAGTGACGGCTCTTGCTTTTTGATTAGTGTCAAACTTATAGTTGTTCTTGCCATATTTTAATTAAATTATTTTGTCTAAAGTTTTTTTGCAAAAAAATGAAGCATGGCAAAAATATATTTAACCATGTTAAATCTGTTTATTGAACCATGGCAACTTTATTTTTTTAACCATGTCAAATTTATTTTTTGAACTATAACAAAGTTATTGTTTAAACAATGGCAAATTTATATTCTAGACCATGGAAATTTATTTTTTGGGCCATGGACAAAGAGGCAAACTTAATGTTTGAACCATGACAAAGTTTGTTTGGTACACACCAAGGCAAATTTTATTGCATACACCATCATAAATTCTGTTTTGTATTCTTTTAAACATGGCAGTTTGTTGAACAAAGCATGGTAAATTATTTTGCTATATACCATGGCAAATTACTTGAACGTCCCATGGCAAATTTCTTTTCATTAGACTTTTTCACAGGTTTTCTTTTCAATATTTGTTTTGCTATCATCTTATACTTAACAAGGCCACTTAGGTTCAAACATGTCTGCTAAGTTTTCTTCTATGTGTTTTTAAGTTCTGGCATTTTCTAACCATGGAAAAATAATTGCAGATACCCTGGCAAAATTCATAGCTTTTAACCATGGTAGCATGCAATTTCAAAAAAAATTCTACAATCACGCAAGATCTATCTAGGAGATGCATAGCAACGAGAGGGGGAGAGTATGTCCACGTACCCTCGTAGACCGAAAGCGGAAGTGTTAGCTTAACGCGGTTGATGTAGTCGAACGTCTTCTCGATTCAACCGATCAAGCACCAAACTTACGGCACCTCCGAGTTCTGCACATGTTTAGCTCGATGACGTCCCTCGAACTCTTGATCCAGCAAAGTGTCGAGGGAAAGTTCCGTCAGCACGATGGCATGGTGATGATGATCGTGATGTGATCCGTGCAGGGCTTCGCCCAAGCACTACGACAATATGACCGGAGGAGTAAACGGTGGAGGGGGCACCGCACACGGCTAAGAAACAATTGATGTGCCTAGAGGTGCCCCCTCCCCCCGCCCCCGTATATAAAGGAGGGAGAGGGGAGGAGGCCGTCCTAGGGCGCGCCAAGTGGGGAGGAATCCCACTTGGACTCCTAGTCCTATTCGGCCCCCCAGTTCCTTCTATCGGAGGGGGAAAGGGGGAAGGAGAGGGAGAGGGAGAAAGAAAGGGGGCCGCGCCCCCTCCCCTTGTCCAATTTGGACTCCCCATGGGGGGCGCCACCCCCTTGTGGGCTGCCTTGCCTCTCCCCTATGGCCCATTACTTTCCCCGGGGGGTTTCGGTAACCCCTCGGTACTCCGATAAGAACCCAAAACACTTCAAAACCATTCCGGTGTCTGAATACTATCGTCCAATATATCAATCTTTACCTCTCGACCATTTCGAGACTCCTCGTCATGTCCGTGATCTCATCCGGGACTCCGAACAATCTTCGGTCACCAAGACACATAACTCATAATACAAATCATCATCAAACGTTAAGCGTGCGGACCCTACGGTTTCGAGAACTAAGTAGACATGACCGAGACACATCTCCGATCAATAACCAACAGCGGAACCTAGATGCTCATATTGGTCCCTACATATTCTACGAAGATCTTTATCGGTCAAACCGCAATGACAACATACGTCATTCCCTTTGTCATCTTTATGTTACTTGCCCGAGATTCGATCGTCGGTATCTTCATACCTAGTTCAATCTCGTTACCGGCAAGTCTCTTTACTCATTCCGTAATACATCATCCCGCAACTAACTCATTATTCACGTTGCTTGCAAGGCTGTTTCGAGAACTAAGTAGACATGACCGAGACACATCTCCGATCAATAACCAACAGCGGAACCTAGATGCTCATATTGGTTCCTACATATTCTACGAAGATCTTTATCGGTCAAACCGCAATGACAACATACATCATTCCCTTTGTCATCTTTATGTTACTTGCCCGAGATTCGATCGTCGGTATCTTCATACCTAGTTCAATCTCGTTACCGGCAAGTCTCTTTACTCGTTCCGTAATACATCATCCCGCAACTAACTCATTATTCACGTTGCTTGCAAGGCTTATCATGATGTGTATTACCGAGAGGGCCCAGAGATACCTCTCCGATACTTGGAGTGATAAATCCTAATCTCGATCTATGCCAACCCAACAAACACCTTCGGAGATACCTATAGAGCATCTTTATAATCACCCAGTTACGTTGTGATGTTTGATAGCACACAAGGTATTCCTCCGGTATTCAGGAGTTGCATGATCACATAGTCGAAGGAATATCTATTTGACATGAAGAAAGCAATAGCAATAAAACTGAACGATCATTACGCTAAGCTAACGGATGGGTCTTGTCCATCACATCATTATCCTAATGATGTGATCCCGTTCATCAAATGACAACACATGTCTATGGTCAGGAAACTTAACCATCTTTGATTAATGAGCTAGTCAAGTAGAGGCATACTAGGACACTTTGTTTTGTCTATGTATTCGCCCATGTATCAAGTTTCCGGTTAATAAAATTCTAGCACGAATAATAAACATTTATCATGATATAAGGAAATATAAATAACAACATTATTATTGCCTCTAGGGCATATTTCCTTCACTCTCCCACTTGCACTAGAGTCAATAATCTGGATTACATTGTAATGATTCTAACACCCATGGAGTCTTAGTGTTGATCATGTTTTACTCGTGGAAGAGGCTTAGTCAACGGGTCTACCACATTCAGATCTGTATGTATTTTGCAAATCTCTATGTCTCCCTCCTTGACTTGATCACGGATGGAGTTGAAGCGTCTCTTAATGTGTTTGGTTCTCTTGTGAAATCTGGATTCCTTCGCTAAGGCAATTGCTCCAGTATTGTCACCAAAGATTTTCATTGGACCTGATGCACTAGGTATTACACCTAGATTGGATATGAACTCCTTCATCCAGACTCCTTCATTTGGTGCTTCTGAAGCAGCTATGTACTCCGCTTCACACGTAGATCCCGCCACGATGCTTTGCTTGGAACTGCACCAACTGACAGCTCCACCATTCAATATAAATATGTATCCGGTTTGCGACTTAGAGTCGTCCGAATCAGTGTCAAATCTAGCATTGACGTAACCATTTACGACGAGCTCTTTGTCACCCCCATAAACAAGAAACATATCCTTAGTCCTTTCCAGGTACTTCAGGATGTTCTTGACCGCTGTCAAGGGATCCACTCCTGGATTACTTTGGTACCTCCCTGCTAAACTTATAGCAAGGCACATATTAGGTCTGGTACACAGCATAGCATACATGATAGAACCTATGGCTGAGGCATAGGGAATGGATTTCATTTTCTCTCTATCTTCTGCAGTGGTCGGGCATTGAGTCTGACTCAATTTCACACCTTGTAACACAGGCAAGAACCCTTTCTTTGACTAATCCATTTTGAACTTCTTCAAAACTTTATCAATGTATGTGCTTTGTGAAAGTCCAATTAAGCGTCTTGATCTATCTCTATAGATCTTGATGCCCAATATATAAGCAACTTCACCGAGGTCTTTCATTAAAAAATTCTTATTCAAGTATCCTTTTATGCTATCCAGAAATTCTATATCATTTCCAATCAACAATATGTCATCCACATATAATATAAGAAATGCTACAGAGCTTCCATTCACTTTCTTGTAAATATAGGCTTCTCCGAAAGTCTGTATAAAACCATATGCTTTGATCACACTATCAAAGCGTATATTCCAACTCCGAGATGCTTGCACCAGTCCATAAAATGGATCGCTGGATCTTGCACACTTTGTTAGCACCTTTAGGATCGACAAAACCTTCTGGTTGCATCATATACAACTCTTCTTTAAGAAATCCATTAAGGAATGCAGTTTTGACGTCCATTTGCCAGATTTCATAATCATAAAATGCGGCAATTGCTAACATGATTCGGACAGACTTAAGCATCACTACGGGTGAGAAGGTCTCATCATAGTCAACTCCTTGAACTTGTTGAAAACCTTTCGCAACAAGTCGAGCTTTGTAGACAGTAACATTACCATCAGCGTCAGTCTTCTTCTTGAAGATCCATTTATTCTCTATGGCTTGCCGATCATCTGGCAAGTCAACCAAAGTCCATACTTTGTTCTCATACATGGATCCCATCTCAGATTTCATGGCCTCAAGCCATTTCGCGGAATCTGGGCCCATCATTGCTTCCTCATAGTTCGTAGGTTCGTCATGGTCTAGTACCTTGACTTCCAGAACAGGATTACCGTACCACTCAGGTGTGGAACGCACTATGGTTGACCTACGAGGTTCGGTAGTAACTTGATCTGAAGTTTCATGAGCATCATCATTAGCTTCCTCACTAATTGGTGTAGGCATCACGGGAACAATTTTCTGTGGTGAACTACTTTCCAATTCAAGAGAAGGTACAATTACCTCATCAAGTTCTACTTTCCTCCCACTCACTTCTTTCGAGAGAAACTCCTTCTATAGAAAGGATCCATTCTTAGCAACAAATATCTTTCCTTCGGATCTGTGATAGAAGGTGTACCCAGCAGTTTCTTTTGGGTATCCTATGAAGACGCACTTCTTCGATTTGGGTTTGAGCTTATCAGGTTGAAGCTTTTTCACATAAGCATCGCAACCCCAAACTTGAAGAAACGACAGCTTTGGTTTCTTGCCAAACCACAGTTCATACGGTGTCGTCTCAACGGATTTAGATGGTGCCCTATTTAACGTGAATGCAGCTATCTCTAATGCATAACCCCAAAACGATAGTGGTAAATCGGTAAGAGACATCATAGATCGCACCATATCTAATAAAGTACGGTTACTCCGTTCGGAGACACCATTACGCTGTGGTGTTCCAGATGGCGTGAGTTGCAAAACTATTCCACATTGTTTTAAATGAAGACCAAACTCTTAACTCAAATATTCGCCTCCATGATTTGACCGTAGAAACTTTATTTTCTTGTTATGATGATTTTCCACTTCACTCTGAAATTCTTTGAACTTTTCAAATGTTTCAGACTTGTGTTTCATTAAGTAGATATACCCATATCTGCTCAAATCATCTATGAAGGTCAGAAAATAACGATACCCGCCGTGAGCCTCAACAGTCATTGGACCGCATACATCGGTATGTATTATTTCAAATAAGTCAGTTGCTCGCTCCATTGTTCCTGAGAACGGAGTCTTAGTCATCTTGCCCATGAGGCATGGTTCGCAAGCATCAAATGATTCATAATCAAGTGATTCCAAAAGCCCATCTGCATGGAGTTTCTTCATGCGCTTTACACCAGTATGACCTAAACGACAGTGCCACAAATATGTTGCACTATCATTATCAACTTTGCATCTTTTGGCATCAATATTCTGAATATGTGTATTACCACGATCGAGATTCAACAAAAATAGACCACTCATCAAGGGTGCATGACCATAAAAGATATTACTCATATAAATAGAACAACCATTATTCTCTGATATAAATGAATAACCGTCTCGCATCAAACAAGATCCAGATATAATGTTTATGCTCAATGCTGGCACCAAATAACAATTATTCAGGTCTAAAACTAATCCCGAAGGTAGATGTAGATGTAGCATGCCGACGGCGATCACATCGACCTTGGAACCATTTCTGATGCGCATCGTCACCTCGTCCTTAGCTAATCTTCATTTAATCCGTAGCCCCTGTTTCGAGTTGCAAATATGAGCAACAAAACCAGTATCAAATACCCAGGCGCTACTACGAGCATTAGTAATGTACACATCAATAACATGTATATCAAATATACCTTTGTTCACTTTTCTATCCTTCTTATCCGCCAAATACTTGGGCCAGTTCTGCTTCCAGTGACTGGTCCCTTTGCAGTAGAAGCACTTAGTTTCAGGCTTAGGTCCAGACTTGGGCTTCTTCCCGAGAGCAGCAACTTGCTTGCTATTCTTCTTGAAGTTCCCCTTCTTTCCTTTGCCCTTTTTCTTGAAACTAGTGGTCTTGTTAACCATCAACACTTGATGCTCCTTCTTGATTTCTACCTCCGCAGCCTTGAGCATTGCAAAGAGCTCAGAAATTGTCTTGTTCATCCCTTGCATATTATAGTTCATCATGAAGCCTTTATAGCTTGGTAGCAGTGATTGAAGAACTCTATCAATGACACTATCATCCAGAAGATTAACTCCCAGCTGAGTCAAGTGGTTATGGTACCCAGACATTTTGAGTATGTGTTCACTGATAGATCTGTTCTCCTCCATCTTGCAGCTATAGAACTTCTTGGAGACTTCATATCCCTCAACTGGGGCATTTGCTTGAAATATCAACTTCAATTCCTGAAACATCTCATATGCTCCATGATGTTCAAAACGTCTTTGAAGTCCCGATTCTAAGCCGTAAAGCATGACACACTGAACTATCGAGTAGTCATCAGATTTACCTTGCCAGACGTTCACAACGTCAGCAGTTGCTCCTGCAGCAGGCCTTGCACCTAGCGGTGCATCAATGATGTAATTCTTCTGTGCATCAATGAGGATAATCCTCAAGTTATGTACCCAGTCCGTGTAGTTGCTACCATCATCTTTCAACTTAGCTTTCTCTAGGAGCGCATTAAAATTCAAGGGAATGGTAGCATGGGCCATTGATCTACAACATAGATATGCAAAAACTATCAGGACTAAGTTCATGATAAATTTAAGCTTAATTAATCATATTACTTAAGAACTCCCACTTAGATAGACATCCCTCGAGTCATCTAAATGATCACGTGATCCATATCAACTAAACCATGTCCGATCATCACGTGAGATGGAGTAGTTTTCAATGGTGAACATCTCTATGTTGATCATATCTACTATATGATTCACGTTCGACCTTTCGGTCTCAGTGTTCTGAGGCCATGTATGTGTAGGAGATATGCCCTAGAGGCAATAATAAATGATATTATTTATCTCCGAGTTCATAATTATGTTTATGTTCCATGCTATAACTGCAATGATTCTCGAGTCTGCATATCCACGAGGCTCGGAGGAAGACTCATATGCACGTGTGGAATAATAAACGGTAAAATGTATTCCTAGTCTGGCCTCTAAGACTAGCTCAAGTGTTGCATGATGGTTATGTTTTCCTGATCATGGGCATGTCTATGTCAGCAACCTTGAGGGCATAATGTTAAGAGAACATTTGTGTTGAATCGACCCGGCATGATGTTATGCTATGAGATTCATTCGTCACAAGTTTATTGGTACATAACACAGAGATGGTTAACGTTTGCATGATTCCTTAGACCATGAGAGTATCGAGTTTCTTCATGCTTGCTTCATGAACTTTGGGGTTTGTTAAACGTCATCCGTAAATGGGTGGCTATTACGGCGGCTTACGGGTTCATGGAAAAGTGTGTCAAGTAACTTGATAGCTCAAGATTGGGATTTGCTCCTCCGACGATGGAGAGATATCTCTGGGCCCTCTCGGTGTTACGGTATCCATCATCGTCTGGCCAGACACTTTGTGATTTGATCACGGGGATGCCTCAACACGATAACGAGAAAAGAGAACAATACCGGTAACGAGGTAACTAGCATAGTGGACAAGTTGTTGATCCACGGGAATGCCAACATGTCTCACCTCGGGTATTTGTAACATATTGCGAAGCAACAAGAATAGCACACGGCAACTGGAGGTTCACTCGAATATTTATTCGTGTGGGTATAGGGGTCAATATGGGTGTCCACGGCTCCGATGTTGATCATTGATCGGAAGGGGTTCCGGGTCATGTCTATACTTCACCGAACCTATAGGGTCACACGCTTAAGGGTCATCTATCTGCTGAATACTAGACAGGGAGTCTGAGAGAAAATCACCAAAAAAGTTTCGGACAGCGGAATCGTACCGCAGAGAGAGGTCATCGGATAAGTTTCGATGATACCGAAAAGTTGTTTCGGGATACACCATTAAGTCAAATTGGTTTCGGCACATGCCTGATAATTCTTGGAGGATGCCAGAATCATTCTGGAAGCTTTTTGGAATTTTCTGAGATAAAAACCGGAAATGTTCCGGAGCTGCCGGAGCCACTTCAGATGCGTTTCGCAGATGAAAATCACTAAAACCGGAATTGTTTCGGAACGCGTTGAAAATCATTTTAGTGGGTACGGGAAATGTTCTTAGCCCACATAAATATTTTCAGTTCGATCAGACGCTGAAAAATGTCGTCGTGAATAGTGAAAATCAGCTTTATGGTTACTTTATGGAAAGCCACCTTTTGGGGCTTTGCTCCAAAAGATCTTGGGGATGACATGGATGGATAGGAGCCATTTTTTGGGCCCCTCATGGGGGTGTGGCCGGCCACATGGGGTATCCCCCCTTGGGGACCCTCTTGTTCCTTGGTTTCACTCCTAGGTCCTTGTGGAAGGACTTCATTCATGTGCATTTTGGGTTTTTTGTGAAACTACCCTACCCCCTTGGGATTTCCTATAAATAGAGGTGGAGGGGCAGCCCTCCACACTCATCCCTTGCTCTCATACACGTGCCATGCATTATCTGGCTTCTTCTCTCCCTCCCACGAAAAGAGTTTCGTAGAGCCGTAAGGCTGTCTGGGTTCCGGCAGGAACTAGTTCTGGACGGCGAAGCCCTGCCGGATAGATGACACCGTATGTGTGCAACTCTGTAGAGAGATCGTAGTTTCGGTCTTAGTTCGTGAGTGCCTCCCGAAGGGCTGTCCGTGTGACCGTCCGAGTTTCGAAGGTCCTCCCGAAGGGCTGTCCGAGTGACCGTTCGAGTTTCGAAGGTCCTCCCGAAGGGCTGTCCGCGACACCGTCCGGGGGGCTATTCGACCGCCCCCCGGAGGGCTGTCTGAGGAGCAGATGAGGGTATACATCCTCGCGGTTGGGAGGTTGTAAATCCTAGCTGCGGGGATCTGCACCGCCGATCGTCATCGACTCTACTTCCCGCTGCGCTACGAGTCGGTAACGAAAAAGATCAAACCATGTATGCAGTCTCCATAGTGGTCCTGGGCTGGTGCGTAGGTCGGAATTTTTTGTTTTCTGCTGCGTTCCCCTACAGTATGTACATGCTAGGCTCGTCAAGTTTAACCCGAGTATTCCGCACGTTAAAAACTGTCTTGCACCCGTTGTATGTGAACGTAGAGTTTATCACACCCGATCATCACGTGGTGTGTCGACACGACGAACTGTCGCAACGGTTCATATTCAGGGAGAACACTTATACCTTGAAATATTAGTAAGGGATCATCTTATAATGCTACCACCGTACTAAGCAAAATAAGATGCATAAAAGATAAACATCACATGCAATCAAAATATGTGACATGATATGGCCATCATCATCTTGTGCCTTTGATCTCCATCTCCAAAGCACCGTCATTATCTCCATTGTCACCGGCTTGACACCTTGATCTCCATCATAGCGTCGTTGTCTTCTCGCCAACTATTGCTTCTACAACTATCGCTAACGCATAGTGATAAAGTAAAGCAAGTACATGGCGATTGCATTTCATATAATAAAGCGACAACCATAAGGCTCCAGCCAGTTGCCAATAACTTTTACAAAACATGATCCTCTCATATAACAACGTATATCACATCATGTCTTGACCATATCACATCACAACATGCCCTGCAAAAATAAGTTAGACGTCTTGTACTTTGTTGTTGCAAGTTTTACGTGGCTGCTACAGGCTTCTAGTAAGAACCGTTCTTACCTACGCATCAAAACCACAACGATGTTTCGTCAAGTTTGCTGTTTTAACCTTCAACAAGGACCGGCCGTAGTCAAGTTTGATTCAACTAAAGTTAGAGAAACAGACACCCGCCAGCCACCTTGATGCAAAACAAGTTGCATGTCTGTCGATGGAACCGGTCTCATGAACGTGGTCATGTAAGGTTGGTCCGGGCCGCTTCATCCAACAATACCGCCGAATCAAAATAAGATGGTGGTGGTAAGCAGTATGACTATGATCGCCCACAACTCTTTGTATTCTACTCATGCATATCATCTACGCATAGACCTGGCTCGGATGCCACTGTAGGGGAACGTAGCATGCAATTTAAAAAATTTCCTACGATCACGGAAGATCTATCTAGGATATGCATAGCAACAAGAGGGGGAGAGTATGTCCATGTACCCTCGTAGACCGAAAGCGGAAGCGTTAGCTTAACACGGTTGATGTAGTCGAACGTCTTCTCGATTCAACTAATCAAGCACCGAAAGTACGGCACCTCCGAGTTCTGCACACATTCAGCTCGATGACGTCCCTCGATCTCTTGATCCAGCAAAGTGTCGAGGGAAAGTTTCGTCAGCACGACGGCGTGGTGACGGTGATGGTGATGCGATCCGCACAGGGCTTCGCCTAAGCACTATGACAATATGACCGGAGGAGTAAACGGTGGAGGGGGGCACCGCACATGGCCAAGAAACAATTGATGTGCCTGAGGTGCGGCCCCCCGCCCCGGTATATAAAGGAGGGAGAGGGGAGGAGGCCGGGCTAGGGCGCGCCAAGTGGGGAGGAATCCCACTTGGACTCCTAGTCCTATTCGCCCCCCTTCCTTCTATCGAGGGGGGAAGGGGGAAGGAGAGGGAGAGGGAGAAGGAAAGGGGGGCCGCGCCCCCTCCCCTTGTCCAATTCGGACTCCCCATGGGGGGGGGGAGGGCGCCACCCCCTTGTGGGCTGCCTTACCTCTCCCCTATGGCCCATATGGCCCATTACTTCCCCCGGGGGTTCCGATAACCCCTTGGTACTCTGATAAAAACCTGAAACACTTCGGAACCATTCCAGCGTCTGAATACTATCGTCCAATATATCAATCTTTACCTCTCGACCATTTCAGGACTCCTCGTCATGTCCGTGATCTCATCCGGGACTCCGAAATATCTTCGGTCACCAAAACACATAACTCATAATACAAATCGTCATCGAACGTTAAGCGTGGGGACCCTACGGGTTCGAGAACTATGTAGACATGACTGAGACACATCTCCGATCAATAACCAATAGTGGAACTTGGATGCTCATATTGGTTCCTACATATTCTACGAAGATCTTTATCGGTCAAATCGCAATGACAACATACGTCATTCCCTGTGTCATTGGTATGTTACTTGCCCGAGATTCGATCGTCGGTATCTTCATACCTAGTTCAATCTCGTTACCGGCAAGTCTCTTTACTCGTTCCGTAGTACATCATCCCACAACTAACTCATTAGTCACATTGCTTGCAAGGCTTATCACAATGTGTATTACTGAGAGGGCCCAGAGATACATCTCCGATACTTGGAGTGACAAATCCTAATCTCGATCTATGCCAACCCAACAAACACCTTTGGAGTTACCTGTAGAGCATCTTTATAATCACCCGGTTACGTTGTGATGTTTGATAGCACACAAGGTATTCCTCCGGTATTCGGGAGTTGCATAATGTCATAGTCAAAGGAATATGTATAAGTCATGAAGAAAGCAATAGCAATAAAACTTAACAATCGTTATGCTAAGCTAACAGATGGGTCTTGTCCATCACATCATTCTCCTAATGATGTGATCTCGTTAATCAAATGACAACACATGTCTATGGTCAGGAAACTTAACCATCTTTGATTAACGAGCTAGTCAAGTAGAGGCATACTAGGGACACTTTGTTTTGTCTATGTATTCACACATGTATCAAGTTTCCGGTTAATACAATTCTAGAATGAATAATAAACATTTATCATGACATAAGGAAATATAAATAACAACTTTATTATTGCCTCTAGGGCATATTTCCTTCAAAGACATGATGTGATATATGTTATTCTATGAGATGATCATGTTTTGTAAAAGTTATCGGCAACTGGCAGGAGCCTTATGGTTGTTGCTTTATTGTATGAAATGAAAACACCGTGTAATTGATTTACTTTATCACTATGCATTAGCGATAGTTGTAGAAGCAATAGTTGGCGAGATGACCACGACGCTACGATGGAGATCAAGGTGTCAAGCCGGTGACGATGGAGATCATGACGGTGCTTTGGAGACGGAGATCAAAGGCACAAGATGATGATGGACATATCATGTCACATATTTTGATTGCATGTGTTGGTGTACAAAAGTAGGGGCTCTCCTTTTTACCCCTTTACTTGTGCACGGCAGTCAGAGCCGCGCCCGCGGCCACACTAAGTAGGGCAGAGAAGGGAAGCCAAAGGCGCAAGACGTGCGAAGCAACGTCAAGACCAGAGACGCAAAGAGCAGAGGGGCGAGGTGAGCTCCCCCCACAAGGCCCTTGCCGGGGCGGCCTCCGTAGCCCCGGCAAGAGCCTTGCTGGGGCAGCCTGCCCAACGCCAGCGGAGCGCACCACCCTTGAGCCAAGGGGTTCCAACACCATCAACCACATTGGAACCAAGTCTCGGGAGGCACCTCCATGGTGGCATGCAGATCTTTGTGAAGATTGTAAGCACACAAGATCAGACGAGGACCAGAAGACGACGATCCTCGGCAAGATCCTTGCCGAGGAAATCCACGAGACCCCGGCAAGATTCTTGCCGGGGACAACCGCGATGCCACGGCAAGACCCTTGCCGGGACCCCGGCGAGACCCTTGCCGAGGACACCTGCGGGGCCACAGCCAGGCCCACGCCTGCCAAGGCCCCACCGCCGTTCCCATATAGCTGCCAGCCCAACCAGCTAGGCAGGCACCTGCGTGGCGACGTGCGGCCTCCGGGCCAACTCAGCAAACACCTACGTGGTGGCATGCATATCTTTGTGAAGACTCTGCCACCGCGCCAGCCCAGCAGCCAGCCAACGTGGCGCTACCACGCCTCATCAGCTCGGACGCGCGTCGGAGCCAGGCGAGGCGGTGACAGCTGGGACGATCTTCCTCGCCGTCCCCGATAAAGCAAGAAGGGCACGTCGGCAGCGCATTAAATGCGTTTGTCCGACGGTGCCAGAGGATAGACTTAAACACTGTATACCTTTCCACCTCCTGTGTGCCACTGTGGCGACCCCTTTTGACTATAAAAGGAGGCCCGAGGCATACTGGAGAAGGATTCGGATCTTTTGGACTATAGGCACTCACTGCAGCTAGTTTAAGAGCTCAAGAACACTCAAATATACACCAAAAGCAGGACTAGGGTATTACGCATCCTCGAGGCCCAAACCTGGGTAAACGATCTTTGTGCTGACTACCAGACCCGCTCTTTGCACAACCCCGCGCCCGCCAACCGTAGAAGGGATCCCAGGGATTCCATAGGTGTCGTTCCCACCGGCATCTTTGGCGCGCCGGGTAGGGGGCGTGCAGTTGTGAAAATCTGGTCTGGCAGTTAGTTTAGCAGTTCCGCATCACCATGGCTCCCAAGAAGAAGATGATCACAGCGATCGGTTCATCGGGAGCCGAACGGCCCGTACCAGTGCGGGCGAGTGGTGGGGCGGTCGCGGACGGAAGCCGAGGCGCGGCCTGTGAACACCCACATCGCTCTGGCAGTCAAAGCCTGGCGAGCGGCGTCGTTCGTGCGCGAGACGATGGGCCACGCGCCGCCAAATCCAAAGACGGAGCTGGGCCCCCCGCAGGCGCCGCGAGGCCCTCCAAGGGCGGCGTCGTGCCACCCATGGGCGGCGCGGCGACTTCGAAGACGCCTACGCCGGTGCCCACGACGCGCTCTTCCCAGGTTGTGCGCGATGAGCCGCGTCACCACGCTGGTGACCCCGGGCGCCGCCGTGGAAAGAGTCTTGTGCCTCATTCGTGGGACGTAGAAGACCAGCAAGCACGCCGAGGCGCTGGCGAAAACGGCGCGCAGCCGCAGGGCCGTGATAGAGCTCCTTCTAACGTAGTTAGAAGTCAGAGCGCGTCACGGTCCACGCAGCTTTCGCCGCCACCCACGCCAGCAGAAGCTTTGGCGCGCGCGCAGTTGCTCCTCGACTTTCCTCCTGCTGCGGAAAAGCTCGACGAGTGAAGAGCCACCATCCGCAGCCTCGTCGGCGTCGCCAACAAAGATGAGCCGCGGCCAGCGGGGCCCTCAGGCCGGCGCTCTGTCGAGCCACCGCATGCTAGTGGTGGAAGGACCGGAGGTGCTGCGGCCACGGTGCACTCTCCTCCCCCACGCTAGCCACCGCGGGTGTCGGTCCATCATGACGACGCTTGTGACAACATCTCCATAGCGCCGTCCGACCCACGAACCCACCGCGATCAGCGCCAAGTTCTTCGGGAACGAGCCCATGAAGACGCTCGAACCACCATCGAGCGCCGGCGCGAAGCACCCCACCAGTCAGGTAGGCGGGCGGGGCCCACTATGGACCACCCAGCACCGGGAGGCTCTGGCGGCCTACCCTACGAGGTGGGTTGCCCAGCCTTTACCCGTGAGCTGCGGCAGTTCCAGTGGCCCTCCCACCGCATGTTCAAGCCCAACGTTGGCGAGAAGTACAACAACAAGACCCACCCGTCGGAGTTCCTCAGCATCTACACCATCGCGATGCAAGCTGCCGGAGCTCGCGAAGACAAGGTGCTTGCCAATTACTTCCCGTTGGCACTTAAACCCAATGTCATGTCATGGTTGATGCACTTGCCGGCGGACTCCATTTCTTCCTGGTCGGATTTGTGTCATGAGTTCGTTGGCGCCTTCACTGGAGGCCACCAAGCTCATGGCCAGGCAAGCGATTTGCATATCATCCCCCAGAAGGAAGGTGAAAACCTGCGCAAGTGCATACAGAGGTTCAGCCAGGTGCAGTATAACATCCCAGATGTTCATCCTACCGCCGTGATCAGCGCATTCCATCAGAATGTGTGCAATCGCAAGATGCATGAAGAGCTGGCGATGAACAAGGTCAAAGATGTGGCCGAACTTTATGTTCTGGCTGATAGGTGCGCTCGAGCTGAAGAGGGAAGGAAGTACCCCGGCGAGGACGCCGGTGCGGAAACCGACTCCACAGACGAAGATGCAGCCGCCCCGACGAAGAAGGGTCGGCGTCGCAACAGGAAGCGCAAGGGCAAGATCATGCTTGCCGTCAAGGGATCCGAGGACACTGGCGCTGCCAAAAAGGCCAAGGTAGACGACCCCGGCAAGGAAATTGCCGGGTGCGCCGCTTGCCGGGCCTTGGCGGCCACCGACAAGCCAGGAGGCTCCGACAAGCAGTACTGCAAGATCCACCGCACCAAGGGCCACGACCTCCAGAACTGCCGCCAAGTCGAGCTGTTTGCTGAGAAGCAAAAAGCTGAGTATGAGAGGCGGGACAAGGAGAAGGGTCAGGATAGTGCCGAGGGATCCGGCAAGAAGCGTGGCGGCTGAGGAGGTCGCCGCGGCAAGGATAACCAGCAAGAGAGGCCCGCTCGGGGCCGCGACAAGAAGCAAGAAGACGATGGTCATGACGAGGACGACAAATCCGACGAGCATGAGTTCTAGAAGGCTACAGAGGCCATGTGCGTCGACGGTGGCGCCTCGCTGCACACCTCTCACCGCCGGCTCAAGCAGTGGGCGCGTGAGATCACAGCAGCGGAACCATCATTCGATGCTCAAAAGCCACTGAAGTGGTCCAGCACGCCTATCATTTTTGACACCGAGGACCACCCTGATTGCACAACTGCGGTCGGGTGTTTGCCGTTGTTGGTTTTTCCAACAATACACAACCTCAAGGTGACAAAAATGCTAGTTGACGGTGGGGCGGGTCTGAACTTGATCTCGCCTGTTGTGATCAAAAGACTGCAGATTCCTGATGGAGACCTCGAAGAGACGGGCACGTTTCAAGGGGTCAACCCGGGAAGGAGTCAGCCGAAGGGTAAGGTCACGCTGCCCGGGACGTTCGGAGGCAAGTTAAACTACAGGACAAAGAGGATTGTTTTCGATGTAGCCGAGATCCCCTTGCCCTACAATGGGATCCTCGGCCGCCCGACACTAGCCAAGTTCATGGCGGCCTCACATTACGCCTACAACACGCTGAAGATGCCTGGGCCGATGACCATCATCAGCGTCCCCTCCGACAAGAAGGATGCGCTGATCTGCGCTGACCAACTCTACCGAGAGGCAGTTGCAGCGACTGCCGCCAAGGCACTTGCTCCTGCCGCTGAAGCCCCGGGGGGGGGGGGGGGGGAAGAAGACCAGCAAGACCTCTCGCACCCACTCCGGCAAGCGCACTTCTTCGGAGTGTAGTGCTCCCGTCGAGGACGTGCCAGAGAGATCCACCGGCAAGAGCAAGAAATCCAGAACTGCACCACCAGAGACCAAGAAGGTGTCCGTCAAGGAGGATGGCACGGGAGGGGCTTTCACCATAAGTTCCACCCTCGACAGCAAATAGGAAGGCGCACTCGTCACTTTCCTGCGGGCGAATGTCGATGTGTTTGCGTGGCAAGCATCCGACATCCCCGGTGTTCCCAGGGAGGTGATTGAGCACCATCTTGCTGTCTGTCCTCATGCACGACCCGTCAAACAGAAAGTCAGGAAGCAGGCTCTGGAACGGCAAGAGTTCATCACAAAGGAAATCAGGAAATTGGAAGCGGCAGGCTTGGTGAGAGGGGTACTCCATCTGACATGGTTGGCCAATCTGGTGGTGGTGCGCAAGGCAAATGGGAAGTGGAGACTGTGTATTGATTACACAGATATCAATAAGGCTTGTCCGAAGGACCCCTTCCCGTTGCTGCGCATTGACCAGATTGTTGACTGCATGGCCTGGTGCGACTTGTTATCGTTGATTGACGCCTACTTAGGATACCACCATATCTTCATGACGAGAGAAGATGAAGAGAAGACAACATTCATCACTCCATGTGGTACGTATTGTTTTTTACGGATGCCTTTCGGATTGAAGAGTGCTGGCTCAATGTTTGCAAGGGCAGTCCAAATTGGTTTTGAGCCCCAGCTACATAGAAATATGGAAGCTTATATGGATGACATAGTGGTCAAAACCAAGGACAGGGCAACACTCGTACAAGATTTAGAAGAGACGTTTGCAAATTTGCGCAAGATCAACCTCAAGCTGAACCCTGAGAAGTGTGTTTTCGGTGTTCTGTCCGGCAAACTTCTCGGGTTCTTTGTGTCATAGCGTGGGATCGAGGCGAATCCAGACAAGATCAAGGCCATTGAGTAGATCGAGGCACCTAGGCGGATCAAGGATGTACGTCGGCTCGCTGGTTGCATTGCCGCCATGAACAGATTCATCTCCAAGTCCGCCGAGCGTGCCCTTCCCTTTTTCAAAATCCTGAAAAAGGCGGGCCCAATGGAATGGACCCCAGAGGCCGAGGCAGCCCTGCAAGATTTGAAGAAGTACCTCTCCTCTACGCCAATACTGGTTGCGCCTAAACCACAAGAACCGTTGCTGCTATATCTAGCGGCAACGAACCAAGTGGTCAGCGCCGCGCTAGTGGCACAGAGGGAGGTCGACGAAGAGGCAGTGGCAATGGCAGGGCTGGCGGATGGGAAACCAGAGCTCCCCCCCGGCAGGGCCTGGTGCCGGTAAGGCAAGGCCCCCGGCAGAACCTGATGCCGGTGAAGCAGAAGCGATGCAACCAAATGAAGTAGTGCAGAAGAAGAAGATGATGCAGCACCCGGTTTACTTTGTCAGCTCCCTCTTGCAGGGGGCTAGGTCAAGGTACTCCGGTGTGCAGAAATTGCTCTTCGGCCTCCTTATGGCCTCAAGGAAGCTGCGTCATTACTTCCAATCACACGAAATCACCGTCGTCACCCGCTTCCCGTTGCAACGGATATTGCATAACCCAGACGCAACCGGGAGGATTGTGGAATGGGTTTTGAAACTGTCGAGCTTTGGTTTGAAGTTTGAAAGCACTTCGACAATTCAGAGTAGAGTCTTGGCGGAGTTCATTGCGGAATGGACCTCAACGCCCGACGAAGAGATTCAGGAGACCGCTCTCCCCGGCAAGGAAACAAGTCGCGACTAGATTATGTACTTTGACGGGGCTTTCTTGCTGCAAGGCGCCGGTGCTGGTGTGCTTCTCGTCGCACCCACCGGAGAGCACCTGAAGTATGTAGTCCAGATGCACTTTCCCAGGGAGATGTCAACAAACAACACTGCTGAATACGAGGGGTTGCTTGCCGGTCTCAGGATCGCGGCAGACCTCGGAATCAAGAAGATCGTCGTCAGGGGTGATTCACAGCTTGTCGTCAAGCAAGTTAACAAAGATTATCAAAGCCCACTGATGGAGGCCTACGTAGATGAAGTGAGGAATTTGGAAGAGTGTTTTGACGGTAAACAAGCGGAGCATGTTCCCCGAGTGGAGAACGGCATCGCCGACTACTTGTCGGAACGCGCTGCCTTCAAATTGCCTGTGGAACTAGGTACTTTTGTGCTTCGATTAACTCAACCATCCGTTGAACCATCTACAGGGCAGAACTAGCGGAGGAAATCAGGCCCCGGCAAGTACTTTCCCACCGAGCTCCCAGGAGCCACCGGCAAAGATGTTGCCGTGGACACTGAGCCTGCCATGGGGCAACAGACTCCGGCAAGGCATCAAGCCCTGGCCGTAGAGACGGCCGCTCCCATGGCATAGGAAATGCCTTTGGTCCTTGTCGTCGAGCCCCAGGCTCCGGCATGGGCACAACATACCATCCGATTCCTCCAAACAGGGGAACTCCCTGAAAAGCAGGAAGAAGCGGAGAAAGTAGCCCGTCAGTCTGCCATGTATCAGTTCGTCGACGATGTCCAAACAGTGTGAAATTGAAGTGTATTCCCCGGGAGGAAGGACTGGAGCTGTTGGCAGAGATACACGGAGGCATATGTGGCTCCCACATAGGGTCGAGGGCCCTTGCCGGCAAGGCATTCCGGCAAGGTTTCTTCTGGCCCACAACCCTCCAGGATGCAACGGCACTAGTAACCAATTGTGAAGCGTGCCAGTTCCATTCAAAGAAGCTTCATCAACCAGCTCAAGCTCTCCAAACAATCCCTCTTTCCTGGCCATTCTCGGTCTGGGGGCTCGACATACTGGGCCCCTTTCCCCGTGTTGTCGGGGGCTTTGAGTACTTGTACGTTGTGATTGACAAGTTCACAAAGTGGTCGGAAGTGGAGGCAGTGAGAAAGGTGACAGCACAATCAGCCGTCAAATTCTTCAAAGAGCTAGTCTGCCATTTTGGTGTGCCAAATAGAGTCATCACCGACAACGGCACACAGTTCACGAGCCGCACCTTCATGCAGTACATCCAGGACCTCGACAACAAGGTCTGTTTTGCTTCTGTTGCACACCCACGAAGCAACGGCCAGGCTGAGAGGGCGAATGCTGAAGTATTGCGAGGCCTCCAGACAAGAACTTTTGATAGGCTACACAAGTGCGGACGGTGCTGGATTGATGAATTGCCAACGGTTCTTTGGTCAATCAGAACGACACCAAATCGAGCCACCGGCCAGACACCTTTCTCCCTCGTTTACGGGGCAGAAGCAGTTCTCCCCACAGAACGCACGTACGGGTCACCTCGAGTGCTCGCTTATGATGAGTTTGAGCAAGAGAAGTTGCGGCAAGATGACGCAACGCTCCTTGAGGAAGATCGTCTTCGGGCGGCTGTGTGAGCAGCACGCTACCAGCAAGCCTTGCACCGCTACCATAGCCGCAAGGTTCATGCCCGAAGCTTTGAGGAAGGCAACCTTGTTCTTCGGCACGTTCAGTTGGCCAAGAATTCTAACAAGTTGACGCCAAAGTGGGAAGGCCCTTATCGGGTAATACGAGTCACCAGGCCTGGCGCAGTCCGCCTGGAGACTGAAGATGGTATTCCAGTGAGCAACTCCTGGAACATCGAACATCTTTGCAAGTTTTACCCATAAGGCGCGGTTGCCGGGCTCCCCGGCAAACCACCTTTTGTGAAAGCATTGCCGGCAAGGCATGTAACCCTTTGTACAAAGCCAGGCGCAGACCCTGAGCATAAATAAATGAAGCGCTGGCGCCCTAAGTTTTAGCATGCACGCTAGGTTGAGTCTCTCTCTGTGTTAGGGTTGATAATGCTTGGCGGCAACTAACCCTTAGCATAGAGGTCGAGTATGCATCTCTGTGTTCCTCCCCGTCCTTTTTGGTTCGCGGGGTGCGTGGACATTTTCTGCTGAGCTATTTTGGAAGAAAGAGGACAGGCCGACGCCCCGACCCCGACAAGCCAAGGTTGCCCGGGGCTGCAAGTCTAAGGATCCGATCACGGCAAGCCAAAGTTGCCGGGGGCTGCGACATCAGATAATTCTTTTTCCCCCACTCTGTGCCTCCGTATGAAACTTGAACGTATGAGACTTAGATCGCTCTCATACCATCTTGCTCCCTGTGTCCCGTGTCCGAAAACCTTACTTTGGGCCGGAAGTTGGTTGTAGTGCGATGGGAAGAGAGCGAGCGAAGGGCCTAATCCTATTCGGCCCCTACCTCCGCCAAGGGCGTGGGTGTAGTCGAGCTATAGAGCCGGAAGACGGCAAGACCTGTTGCCGGAGGACAGTGTTTATCTTAAGATAACGAGGACTCGTTCCTTGGTGTGGCCCTCGCCCACGCGCAAACAAAACCCGGCAAACACCCCTCTCCTCATTAATATGTTGCTAACAAGTACAATTCGTACGGAATGCATACATGAGCAAGGGGGTTACGAGATTTAAATCTTACAAAGGCCCGTAGGCTTAGAAACTAAAAAGAGATAAGATGGCCGTAAGCCTTTCTTGTCCCTCTCCTTAGGAAACGGAACAAGATGGCGGAAGGGAAAAAGGAGCGCCTAGGCGAGGTACGAGCAGCAGAAGACACCAAAAGAACATCCGGGCGGCCGTCCAGAAGAGGACTGGTAATGATGGTGCCGGGAGAAGAGCCGAAAGATGAGGCAGCGGGCCGGCAATACGCGATGAAGGCGTCGGTACCCGCGTACTCCGACTTGACGGCCCACCACCCACCTTCATCATCTTCCCCATCCCTCCAACGCCAACCGCCCAAGATGATGGTGCTGCCGGTGTCGCCCAGGAACGGTGTGCCCGATGCCTAGTCGGACCCGTCATCCTCCCGCCCGCTACCCTCGTCGTCGATGTCGCTGTCCTCCTCGTCACTTCCGCTTGGGGAGGAGTCTTCGTCATCGGAGGAGCTCTCCACGCAGCACTTTAGGCGAGTTCCGAAGTCCCCAAAGACCTTGACGGAGAGCATGCTGTTATCCCTTAATTTGAAGTAGAGAACGAGCCCCTCCGTCGGGCTGTGGATACGGGCGAAGGTCTTCCATCCGCGACGAAGATACATGACATGAGGGGCGGGAAAGTCGACATCAACCCGCGTGCCGCCATTCCCGCAACCCCTCATATGCAACCGTAGAGTCTGTGGTGGATCACGCTCTGATACGTCTCCAACGTATCTATAATTTATGAAGTATTCATGCTATTATATTATCTCTTTTGGATGTTTAATGGGATTTACTATGCACTTTTATATTATTTTTGGGACTAACCTATTAACCCAAGGCCCAGTGCAATTGCTGTTTTTTTTCCTATTTCAGTGTTTCGAAGAAAAGGAATATCAAACGGAATGAAACCTTCGGGAGAGTTATTTTTGGAACGGAAGCAATCCAGGAGACTTGGAGTAGACGTTAGGGAAGCTTCAAGGAAGCCACGAGGCAGGGAGGCGCGCCCTACCCCCTGGGCGCGCCCCCCACCCTCGTGGGCCCCTCGTGGCTCCCCTGACCGACTTCTTTCGCCTATATATGTCCATATACCCTAAAACATCGGAGAGCACAATGGATCGGGAGTTCCGCCGCCGCAAGCCTTTGTAGCCACCAAAAATCAACCGGGACCCTGTTCCGGCACCCTGCCGGAGGGGGGATCCCTCACTGGTGGCCATCTTCATCATCCCGGCGCTCTCCATGACGAGGAGGGAGTAGTTCACCCTCGGGGCTGAGGGTATGTACCAGTAGCTATGTGTTTGATCTCTCTCTCTCTCTCTCTCTCGTGTTCTTGAGATGGTACGATCTTGATGTACCGCGAGCTTTGCTATTATAGTTGGATCTTATGATGTTTCTTCTCCCCCTCTACTCTCTTATAATGGATTGAGTTTTTCCTTTGAAGTTATCTTATCGGATTGAGTCTTTAAGGATTTGAGAACACTTGATGTATGTCTTGCATGTGCTTATCTGTGGTGACAATGGGATATTCACGTGATCTATTTGATGTATGTTTTGGTGATCAACTTGCGGGTTCCCTAACATTGTGAACTTATGCATAGGGGTTGGCACACGTTTTCGTCTTGACTCTCCGGTAGAAACTTTGGGGCACTCTTTGAAGTTCTATGTGTTGGTTGAATAGATGAATCTGAGATTGTGTGATGCATATCGTATAATCATACCCACGAATACTTGAGGTGACATTGGAGTATCTAGGTGACATTAGGGTTTTGATTGATTTGTGTCTTAAGGTGTTATTCTAGTACGAACTCTAGGATAGATTGAACGGAAAGAATAGCTTCGTGTTATTTTACTACGGACTCTTGAATAGATCGATCAGAAAGAATAACTTTGAGGTGGTTTCGTATCCTACCATAATCTCTTCGTTTGTTCTCCGCTATTAGTGACTTTGGAGTGACTCTTTGTTGCATGTTGAGGGATAGTTATATGATCCAATTATGTTATTATTGTTGAGAGAACTTGCACCAGTGAAAGTATGAACCCTAGGCCTTGTTTCCTAGCATTGCAATACCGTTTATGCTCACTTTTATCATTAGTTACCTTGCTGTTTTTATATTTTCAGATTACAAAACCTATATCTACCATCCATATTGCACTTGTATCACCATCTCTTCGCCGAACTAGTGCACCTATACAATTTACCATTGTATTGGGTGTGTTGGGGACACAAGAGACTCTTTGTTATTTGGTTGCAGGGTTGTTTGAGAGAGACCATCTTCATCCTACGCCTCCCATGGATTGATAAACCTTAGGTCATCCACTTGAGGGAAATTTGCTACTGTCCTACAAACCTCTGCACTTGGAGGCCCAACAACGTCTACAAGAAGAAGGTTGTGTAGTAGACATCAAGCTCTTTTCTAGCGCCGTTGCCGGGGAGGTGAGTGCTTGAAGGTATATCTTTAGATCTTGTAATCGAATCTTTTTGTTTCTTGTTTTATCATTAGTTTAGTCTATAAAAGAAAACTACAAAAAAATGGAATTGAGGTTACCTCATATGCTTCATCTTTTTAATGTCTTTCATGAAAATAAGGATTCCGATAATTGTGCCAAAGTGTTAGAAGAAGAATGCATTAGAATGTTTGGCACTAAATCTTTGAATGATGAGCATGATTGCAATGTAGTTAGTATGAATTCTTCGAATATCCATAGTACTAATGATGATTGCACTAGTCATGATGAAAATGCCTCTTATAAGCATGTCAATTTTTGTGGAGTGCATAGAGTTTGCAAGTACACACCAAATAGGGAAGATAGATTTTGCAAGAGGCATAAATATTTAGAAACTAAATGGTTGCAAGAGAGGCTACATGCTTGTGCTGAAAATTTAAAATTTCTTTGCCATCCTTGTGAACTTTGCAATGAACGTGATCATTTAAATCCCCAATGCAAACTTTTTCATGATCGTATCGTGTCCAAAAATTGTGACGACTTGATTTCCCTTGCACATCATAATGAACTTAGTTTGATTTTGGGTCATGAAGAAATGAAACGTATAACTAAGGATATGCCAGAATTTGTCCTTGATAAAGTTCTTGATTTTGATCTAGAGAAATTTATATGTATTGTGCGGTGAATTGCATTGAAAATCCTTATATTGCCAATTACATAAAGAAAAGAAAACAAATAGAAGATGAAGAGAATACTAATGAAAGGGAAGAGACTTCCCAATATTCTCCTATTATTTCTTATGATGTATCAGGTAACGAGGAGGAGCCTTCTATTCAACCAATCTCATTAATAAGGAGCACCAGAAAGAGGATTAACCCCACACATGATGCGAAGAAGAAAAAGAAAAGACGGAGAAGAAAAGGTAAAAAGGAATCCCCCTCAAATGATGTTGCTCCTACTACTCATTGTGATGATAATAGTTGCCATACTATTGGTGCTATCCATACTATTAATGATGAGAGTGATTATGCTTATGATATGAAAAGACCCAATCTTGGGGATGCTATGTTTGATGAGAATGACATGTTTGAGAATTTATTTGCTGCAATTAATGTTTGTCCCAAGCTTGGGGATGTTATGTTTTATGAAGATGATATTTTTAACCTCCCAAGTTTTGATATGCATGTTTATTATGATGATAGCATGCCTCCTATTTATGATGATTATATTGATGAAAGTGGGTTTGGAAGAGTGTCAACTTTAGGAAGTAATGATCCCACTAGTCATGACTTTATTTAGTGATGAATCCACTATTTTGGAAGAGGTTTCAATCGATTATGATGAGAACAAAGTTGCTACCTATGATGATTATTGTGATGAAACTCATGCTATAAAAAGTAGTGATGATTATATTTATAAAACTTGTCATGATTAAGATTACCCTTTTTCTGAACATTACTCTTTTAATATGGAAACAATTTATAGTATTCGAGTCTCTTATGATACTCCCACTATTCCGCTTGAGAAGAATTTTGCTTATGTGGAGAGTAGTAAATTTTCTATGCTTGTGGATCATGAAAAGAATGTTTTAGGTGCTGGTTATATTGTTGAATTCATTCATGATGCTACTGAAAATTATTATGAGGGAGGAATATATGCTTGTAAGAATTGCAATAATATCAAGTTTCCTCTCTATGTGCTTAAAATTTTGAAGTTATGCCTGTTTTGCCTTCCTATGCTAGTTGATTATTGTTTCCATAAGTTGTTTGCTCACAAAATCCCTATGCATAGGAAGTGGGTTAGACTTAAATGTGCTAGTCATATTCTTCATGATGCTCTCTTTATGTTTCAATTCTTATCTTTTAAGTGAGCATCATTGAAATCATAATGCCTAGCTAGGGGCGTTAAACGTTAGCGCTTGTTGGGAGGCAACCCAATTTTATTTTTGTTTCTTGCTTTTTGGTTCTGTTTAGTAATAAATATTTCATCTAGCTTCTGGTTAGATGTGTTTTCATGTTTTAATTACTGTTTATGCCAAGTAGAACCTTTGGGAAGACTTGGGTGAAGTCTTTTTGATCTTGCTGTAAAAAACAGAAACTTTAGCGCTCACGAGATTAGCTACAACTTTTTACTGGGGAGTGCTATTTAGTTGATTCTTTTTGTAGAAGATTAATAGACAAATTCTCAGGTCCAATTTATTTCAGAATTTTTGGAGTTCCAGAAGTATACGTTTGATACAGATTACTATAGACTGTTCTATTTTTGACAGATTCTGTTTTCTATGTGTTGTTTGCTTATTTTGATGAATCTATGAGTAGTATCGGAGGGTATGAACCATTGATAAGTTGGAATAAAGTAGATATTACACCAATATGAATTTAGAATGAGTTCACAACAGTGCCTAAGTGGTGGTTTTATTTTCTTATACTAACGGAGCTTACGAGTTTTCTGTTAAGTTTTGTGTTGTGAAGTTTTCAAGTTTTGGGTAAAGACTCGACGGACTATGGAATAAGGAGTGGCAAGAGCCTAAGCTTAGGGATGCCCAAGGCACCCCAAGGTAATATTCAAGGACAACCAAGAGCCTAAGCTTGGGGATGCCCCGGATGGCATCCCCTCTTTCGTCTTCGTTCATCGGTAACTTTACTTGAGGCTATATTTTTATTCACCACATGATATGTGTTTTGCTTGGAGCATCATTTTTTTGTTAGGATTTGCTTGATGTTATTTAAAACAATGTTTTGCATCTTTTATTTCAATAAAAGTGGCATTGATGGCCTTTACTATGCCTATTTTACAAGTCTACATGTTGCTGTTTGAAAACAGAAAGTTTACCACTGTTGCGAAAATCTATTTTTATATAAAAAGTACTTGATAGGGTCATCAGAATAAAGATAATTAGCTTAGTAAATCAAGTACTTGACAGGGTCATCAGAATAAAGATAATTAGCTTAGTAAATCCCACGATAATTAGAAAGATCCGACCTTTAATTTTGTGAGACAACAAAGTTCAACCATTAGATCTTCGTAAACCAGGTGGGTCCATGCCGTGAGACAACAAAATCCAACCATTAGATATTTGTAAACCAGGTGGGTCAGAATAAAGGTAAGCCCAACCATTAGATCTTCGTAAATGATGTGGGTCCATAGCGTCCAATGACGGCTTCAGGTTGATTTTCACGATCCCAATCACAACCCCAATGGTTGGACCATCCCGTGATATATGCATGCATGCAACCAGTAATAAGAAGAAAAAACATACAGGTTGGGCCATCAGCGATGAGGCCATCCCAGGAAAAAAAGGTCTAATGTGCCTAACCAACAGGTGGCCATCACACGCATACGTGATGGACCATGCCATCAGCGATGAGGCCATCCCAGAAAAAAAGGTCTAATGTGCCTAACCAAATCGAAACTATCATATCTCTCCAAACAGAATATGTGTCCACACGGAATCCAATTTTTTTTCCCATCATGCAAACATGAGAAACTTAACCATCCATATAAGACCTTCCCCCACGACCTCATAGGTTCGTTGTCCTCGAGATTTTAGGTTACAACTTCTACATGATCTTCCTCCCACATCATCTTCCTCTGGTGGCCCAAACTTCGAGATCAACTTCAGAATTGTCTTCCTCCAGTGGCCACAGGATAGCTCTGTCGAGTAATCAGGAAACATCAAGTAAGTTCAATCTGCACAAAATTATAAATGACACCGGTTCATGGATCAATGATGGTTCAATTATGCTCTACGTAGTCCTCATCTAAGAATATTTGACATGTTACCTCAGAAGGTTGATTACGTAGAATCCTATAGGTGTGGGTTCATGTCTTAATGGTGTCATGTTCATACTTTTTACCCATCTACAAAAGGCTAATGCCATGGATGTTGCTTGCTGTGATATAGAACATATATGGTGCATCAGATGGTGTTCATATTATAGATCAGACCTATTAATGGATCAATGATACTTAGATTATACTGTTGGCAGTGCTAATCTAAAAAGATTTCACATGTTAGCTCACAAGTTTCATTATGTACAAACAGATATGGAGAACATACATAGATGGTTTCCATGTGTTGATCAACCTCATATGCTATAGTGGTTTCCTTTCATAATGCTAGCAGCTCCATCTTAAACAAAAATAAAAAAACAATTGTCAATAAAATTGTATTGTTTCATCTACTATGATTTCATGTAGACTCATCTATACATACATAGATGGTTCCTGTATTTGGTCAACCTCAGATGCTATGGTGGGTTCCTGTCGTAATTCCAGCAGCTCCATCTGAAACAAAATTTAAGACCAATTGTTAATAAAATTGTATCGATCCACCTACTATGATTTCATATAGACTCATCTACATAAGGCTAATGCCATGGATGTTGCTTCCAGTGTTTTCACGTTAAGATAACATACAATCCAAGTCTAGAATCATACAACTATAACAAAAAGAAGTGGGATTGCTTGCTGTGATATAGATAAACATATGTGGGTCATCAGATGGTGTTCATATTATAGATCAAACCTACTAATGGATCAATAATAATCAATTTACACTGTAGGCAGTGCTAATCTAAAAGCAACAAAAATATTTTGTATTTATAGAGCTTGCATGTCATTATATTACTTACTTTATCAATCAACACTTTGTTCTTATATTTTTAGGGCCTCAAAGATTATGGCACACATCGTTGAATGCATCGACTACAGGAAACGAGACATGGACGATCAAAGTCAAAGTTTTAAGACTTTGGGACACAATTAACTTATTAACTAATGACTCATTAGCACTGATATGATTTTATTAAATAAAAAGGTGCAAGTATTACATATATAATGTCTCTTCAATTTACCCTTTCCAAAGTTTGCTGATGTTTTCTCTCTATGTAAGGTGATGTAATCGATGCTTCTATTGGGAGCAAACTGGTCAATAAATTTAAATCAAAAATTAAAGAGGTACAAGACCTTCAAAGTCTGGGAGTATGAAAAATACCGACCATTTTAGAACAATCTCAAAATAAGTTTTGTCTATGATACAACGGTGAAGGAAGTGGATGAAGGAAAATCCAAGTTTTTGGACTACCACTTCGAATTTGCTGATGGTGATACCTTGGATAGTAGGGTGATTATTGATAATAGTGCTCAGGTACAATCAAAATCCATATCAAAGAACAAGCATCGGTGAACGAGATTTTTAAGTATGATTATGTGCAGATGTCATTGGATTGCTTACTGCAATGAAGCCAATATAGCAAGTGCAAAAATAAATAAAGGGACGGGCATGGCGCAAACTTCAAACGTCCGTGAGATTGAAGTCCGAGTAAGTGATTATATTCTATAGATATTTTTGAATTACATATATGATCTTTATATCACTTTTTCGTGATTAAATGCATGAAGTGGTGAGATAATCAGAATCACGCTATCAGGGGTATTTGCAAATATGGTGAATGAAAAGCTTTTAAACAAATAAGCAATAGTGATTGTCACTTCAAATTTGGTCAGAAAATTCAGTGGTGAGAACTATAATCTCTTTGTGTAAACCTGAATCCAAATTACTGACAATTTATTACCAGGGATATCACTACGCACGACAAATGCATCTAAAGTCTTCCTGGACTCTGAAATTATAGAGACAGACCAAATTATTGAGAGGTATGCATATAATCAGTGGCGGAGCTTAGTGGAGTGCAAACTGGGCCATCGCCCCCTGCACATAAAAAAACTAGTATATATCCTCTAGTATTGGCTTCATATTTTCAGTAAAAATCAGCCTAAAGCAGTCTTTTGTGCCCCCCCCAGCCCATTTGCCCTCCCATAAATTCAGCCCAAGCTCCGCCACTGCATATAATAATGCAATTATGTATGTTTTTGAAGTTACAAGTTTATGTGCTCATATTGTAATGTATTATAGGCATTGTGAAAGCGATGTTATTCCAACAATGATTGGAATTGACGAAAGCACCCAAGGAACGATTGAAGAGCAAATGTTCTACAATAAAAAAACATTGAGGGAAATTATAGAACTACGATATGTTGATGTTAAAAGAAAGGTTTCCCTCTAGCCTTGATCATAAAAATCTTACACCTTCTCTATTTTACATTATTATGCAAACTCGTATGTTTTATCTTTAATAGGAATTTGTATGCAGAACAAAAGCAACAATTGATGATATTATAACAGAAACACCATAACTATATTTGCACTTCCTGTCATTAAGTACCTGAAAATCCCAACATAAGGTGAGCATGCTATGCACTAGATTGTCTTTGGTGCCATTTCTTTTAATAATAGACCAGTAATAACTGACACTATCATATTAGGTACCTAATTAAACTCAAGGTACGCAAGGACAGGACAACAACAACTTTCGTTATGTTTATGAGGTAGCAAAGAGTCTTTTAGGCAACATATCTGCATCAACCCTATTAGAGCAGGAGGGATTCAACAAGATAGTACCAGATATTATCTAAGACCTTTATGGCAGAACACTCATATTCCGACTTAAGTTAAATTCAAGGAATTTATAAGAGTGTATGGAAAAAATTAAAGTGAGCTTCACTCTTGAAGTTGACGACAGACTTGAAATGGACTATTCAAATGAAATAGTTGAAGAGGTATGCACATGCACATTTCAGTATCTTAAATGGTTTATAAAATTATAATGCGAGTACATTCTTTATAGGGCATACTGGAAAGGCAAGACACACAAGGTTCTTCAAATTTTGCTATGCAGAAGTCCGATAACGAGGTATTGCCACTAATTAATGGTTTTGCTGTCACGAGTGTGCAATTTTTGTTTTAAAATATTTTAAAAAATATAGGTCAACCACTCCTCCAAGAATGCAAGAAATGATGAGGAGGATATGTGCTGAAAGGAAACCTCTAAATCATCTAACAAAAAGCAACAAAGGAGGACAAAGAGACATAAGTCTAGCAAAATATATGAAAAAGATGTGACAATGTTTGCTTCCAGAAATAGCAGAAAACCAATTGTTAAAATCAAAGCTCCTGATGACGAGGTAACAAATTGGAAAAAATTATCTTCCTGTATATGCATTGATAATTGTTTACAGCCTATTTATTTATGACATCACAAAACACACAGGAAGAGCCAAAAACTGTTTCGCCGAAGATAAAAGGAGAGACCAAACATAAGAGATGTAAACAGGATTTGAAAAGAAAGGCTTTGCGAAATTAAAAAAAGTTCTTATAGAGAGCAATCTATTCGATAATGAGGTATTCTTTCAAATTACTTACCCTCATCTATATGTACTAAAAATAATAATCCATGACAGTGTATCGGTCATTTCCCACTTTGGTCTAATTTTGTATGCATTTGATCTTATATATGTAGCAGAATACATTGTTAAATATGACAATGATATACAAGCTTAATATCTACCATGCATTTACGGAAATTTATGAATGTTTCAATAATAACATTGTTCTTGCATTTATGCAGCGAGACAACAATAGTCACGCCGACAACAACTGTACCAGCACAGATGACCGTAATGAAGAATGGAACACCAAAACTAGAAGCAGAACAAAGAAGGAAAGGACCGATTGCATAAAGAGGAGGAAAATATCATCTGAAGACATGCAGCCAACCTTGTATGATAGACCTAAGAGGATTAAGAGAGAACCAGCGAGATACATGGGCTAGGCATTATACAGCAGCAAGTGCTTACATACGTCCAATAGCTGCAAGAGTTGAAGAATATACTATACACACTCTATACTTAGTAGTAATTTGCATTGATAAACAATTATGTTTATTTTATGCTCCACGGGAGTACGGATTGAAGTTATCATGTGTACTCAGACATATACTTAAATTATTTTTAGTTACACTCGCTTGTGTCTTCTTTAGGATCTACCTCATTCAACACTAACAACGCCCATAAAGAAATAAACATTGAATTGAAGAAAGGAAGGAGGCATACCCAACTGGAGATGAAGATACATAGCATGATTGGAATATATAAACATTCCTAGAAAACACCTCCTTAAGATTGCCATGTGGCTCTCTTACTCTTCATGTCACAAATATGATATCACCTGTCCAAATCAAATAAAAAAATTGATATCTAAACAAGATAATACATTAAATTACTATAAAACAGACTAAAGGAAAACATTTTGCGATTACTATAAAACTTCTAGATGGGTGCTGGCTTTGATGCTTGGCAGAGTAGAAGTCATGTACATCGCCAACACACACCGTATGGTGACGCACAAGATGCCCTGGTAAAGTATACACTAACTTATACAGTATATACTTACATTTTTAAAATGTACACTAACTTATTAGTATCTACTCTATACCTCATTCAACACTTATAGATCACTTTAAAAAACATGCTATTCACGAATTTAAGGGAAAAATATGAAATACTTACAACTAACAAGCATTTCCTTAATTAAATTATATTGGTTGAATGGCACAAGGACAGGAAAAGGCTAGGAGAAAGGGGAAATATTACAGTCAGGAAAAGGAAAAATAAGGACCTGCAGCTCAACTTGGAACAATGTTGCCGTTGCAGGCCTGCGGGAGATGAAATCCAAGACCAAATCAACTGCACGGACGACAGCATCAACGGCAGCGTCCAGATCGATGATCTCGCCTACACTCTGGTGTAGTAGATCCTTGGGCCCTGCTAACCCTCAATCGGCGTCGATGGTCACCCCGTCGAAGCACCAGGTGCGGGGGTGGCTTCAGGTTAGAACGAGCATCCTGAATGCAGTGAATCAAGAGAGCAACCTGATGGGTGGTATTCAACATCAGCATATTTTAATTGAGAAGAAAAATAAGAGGAGAGGAGAAAGGTGATCGGCCAAGAACATTCTCACTGGGAAAATATCAGGTGCTACCGGAGCACCTAAGTTTAGGTGCTCCAAGAGCTTCTCGGCCATTGGATCTGAAATCCAACGGTCATCTACAGATGCGCTGGACCCGATTTACAATACCAAATTTCTGGAGGTGTTTTCTGAATAAAAGTGTGAGCTCTCTCCTCGGCCTTCGGATCTCAGATCTAACGGTTGAAAAGCTCCTGGAGCACCTGCTCCCGTAGCACCAGATATCCTCCCCATTCTCACTTGTGTGAGGAAAGAAGAACGGAGAAGTCCAGAAGACTACAGAATAGGTAAAGTGAAGAGTAATACTGGTGGGACCCATGACACCAATTAGGTAGTGTGGAAACTGTGAGACAAAACAATATAACGTCAAAATATAAGGCAACTTGGTACTGCCGAGCTTTTTTTTAAATACAAAACTTGGTATTAGTACTGTTGAGCGCACGTGTATGGAAGCAAACACCAACAAACCTTTTATGCATACACGTATACTCTATATAAAAATAATAAAACATTTACTCTACAAAAACAATAAAAAATATGCCAATATTTCATAGCGTTAGTGAAATAATTTATGACTACACGAAAACAAGAAGAAAAACTTTACACGCACAAAAAAGCGACATGATAAAAATGTTAGAAAAAAAATATAATTTGAAGAATTCAACCGAACATAAAACTAAAAAAACCTTTACCCAGGTGAAATCTACATTACCTATATCAAGTTATAACTACAAGCATTAATTTGCTTATTCTCCAAATAGACTTGTATGTTTATCCCAGTCAAACCTATATTACCTGATGATGATTGGTTAGCCCCAGGAGAATAACACAAGACAATATGTGTATAGCTACAACCATGGCGAAAATGCTAAATGGAGGCCGAGCTCCATGGAGCTTTTTATTTTGAAAATTTTGAAAATCACATTTTAGTAGCTTAATTTGAAGATGTGATACGGATGTGTAATACATGTGTGTGAAATTTGAAGATGATCTACGTTACGATGAGAGCTATATACAAAAGACAAAATCATGATTTTGAAATGATGAACAGTACACACACTGTTCACTACAAAAAATACTTCAATTTGTCTTTTTATGTAGCTCTCGCCATAATGTTCATCGTCAGATTTTACACACATGTAGAACACATCCATATGAACGCCTATGGATTTTTCAATAATTTTTCGAAACTTAAAAAAAATGATTTTTGAATTATTCAAGAAAAACGAGCTTCATGGAGCTCGTCCTCCAAAATGCTGCACTCCAACCATGGCATGATACTACTCTTGAAAAAGAACATTAGCAAGGTACTCACTCCGTTTCATATAAGTTGTCACTCAAAAGAATGTATCTAACACTGAAATATACGAATATTATTTTTGTAGACAGAACACATATGCAAGCGATCACCCTTGCTACTTGTCTATGTAAACAAATACTCTATCCGTCTCAAAATATAAGATGTTTTTTCTCGATATGAAAAACAATTACAAAAAAAATAAACATGCCAATCAAACATACTGTATCAAATTAGTATGGAATGAATAATTAGCACATAAAGGGTGTTTGGAAAATAATTATATTCAGATATCAATAAAAAATCAAAGAATAAAGTTTCCAAAATTGTAATACTTAAAAAATGTCTCAACAATTGTTTTTTAGATTACTTCAGAAAATAACAAATAAAATATAGCTTCTAATTCAACTTCGCAAAATCCTAGCCCGCGCATCGAGCGGGCCACTTTGCTAGTTCCCTAGAAAAGTCAGAATGTGATAAAATGTTGAAACCTTTTGCATAATAAGCTCTGATAAATTTACTACAGTGGGAATTTTCTTTCATAATTTTTGGAGCTAGGGAAGTATGGATCTTGCTGCATTCTTCACAGACTGTCCTGTTTAGGCAGATTGTTGTTATGTTTGCATTGTTTGCATATGTTTGCTTGTTTAATGATTCTATTTGAGGATAGGACTATGAAATATGCGGAGTAATTTAGTATGCAATGTTGATTAATAATTTTAGTGATTTGCTACAGAAGAGTATGATAAGGTTTTTGCATTGGTTTATACTAACTTACCTTACGAGTCCTTATTGAGTTTTGTGTGGATGAAGCTTTTGAGATTTAGGGAGACCGTGATATGAGAGGAATTAAGGAGACACAAAAGCTCAAGCTTGGGGATGCCCAAGGCATCCCAAGATAATATTTCAAGAAGTCTCAAGCGTGTAAGCTTGGGGATGCCCCGGTTGGCATCCCACCTTTCTTCTTCAACAACTATCGGTTAGTATCGGTTGATCCTAAGTTTTTGCTTCTTCACATGATGTTTGCTATTCTTAGATGTCATTTTATTTTGTTTTGCTTGCTGTTTGAATAAAGTATCAAGATCTGAAATTATTAAATGGGAGAGTCTTCACATAGCTAAATAATTATTTAACTACTCATTGATCTTCACTTATATCTTTCGGAGTAGTTTGTTATTCATTCACGTGCTTCACATATATCCTATGAGCAAATGGTTGAATGAATTGAATATAATAAATCTGAAATTATATATGTTTTATATGCTTATCCCATGGGGAGTAATGACTTCACATATAAGTAGAGGTGGTAAATTTATTGAAGGTTAGCAAACATTGTATTGGTCACTTGAACAATTCATGAAAGAATATTGAGGGAAGAGATATTTCACATATAAATATACTATCTTGGACATCTTTTGTAATTGTGAGCACTCATTAAAATATGACATGTTAAAAGGTTGATGTTGGACAAGGAAGATAACGTAATGGGTTATGTTTTCTTATATCTGAAATAAAGTATATTGTCATGGATCATTCAACATGCTGAGCTTGCCTTTCCCCCTCATGCTAGCCAAATTCTTTACACCAAGTAGAGATACTACTTGTGCTTCCAAACATCCCTTAAACCAGTATTGCCATGAGAGTCCACCATACCTACCTATGGATTGAGTAAGATCCTTCAAGTAAGTTGTCATCGGTGCATGCAATAAAAATTGCTCTCTAAATATGTATGATCTATTAGTGTGGAGAAAATAAGCTTTATACGATCTTGTGATGTGGAAGCAATAAAAGCGATGGACTGCATAATAAAGGTCCCTATCACAAGTGGCAATATAAAGTGACGTTCTTTCGCATTAAGATTTTGTGCATCCAACTATAAAAGCGCATGACAACCTCTGCTTCCCTCTGTGAAGGGCCTATCTTTTATTCTTGTCTTATACCTTATGCAAGAGTCATGGTGATCTTCACCTTTCCTTTTTACATTTTATCCTTTGGCAAGCACATTGTGTTGGAAAGATCCTTATATATATATATATATATATATATATATATATATATATATATATATATATATATCCAATTGGATGTAAGGCATCATGAACTATTATTGTTGACATTACCCTTGAGGTAAAAGGTTGGTAGGCGAATCTATAAGCCCCTATCTTTCTCTGTGTCTGATTTAAACTTTGAACCCATAAATATCGCGTGAGTGTTAGCAATTGTGAAAGACTAAATGATAGTTGAGTATGTGAAGTTTGCTGAATCAAAGCTCTGACATAGACTCTTCCTGAAAATAAGATGAATTGTAATTGTTTGATGACTAATAACACGGTTTGTTAGTTTTCAAGAAAGTTTATGATCTATACTTTAACATGTGAATAGTTTGTTACTTGATTATGAAACGTTTTATGAGATGAACTACTGTTATGACATATGATGATGCTAGAAAAGGTGATTGAAATTATCATTGATCAAACTTATGCACCTGCTAGCATTCACACTTCATAAATTATTTCTTTTGTCATTTACCTACTCGAGGATGAGCAGGAATTAAGCTTGGGGATGCTGATACGTCTCCAACGTATCTATAATTTATGAAGTATTCATGCTATTATATTATCTCTTTTGGATGTTTAATGGGCTTTACTATGCACTTTTATATTATTTTTGGGACTAACCTATTAACCCAAGGCCCAGTGCAAATTGTTGTTTTTTTGCCTATTTCAGTGTTTCGAAGAAAAGGAATATCAAACGGAGTCCAAACAGAATGAAAACTTTGGGAGAGTTATTTTTGGAACTGAAGCAATCTAGGAGACTTGGAGTAGACGTCATGGAAGCTTCGAGGAAGCCACGAGGCAGGGAGGCGCGCCCTACCCCCTGGGCACGCCCCCACCCTCGTGGGCCCCTCGTGGCTCTCCTGACCGACTTCTTTCGCCTATATATGTCCATATACCCTAAAAACATCGGAGAGCACAATAGATCGGGAGTTCCGCCGCTGCAAGCCTCTGTAGCCACCAAAAACCAATCGGGACCCTATTCCGGCACCCTGCCGGAGGGGGGATCCCTCACCGGTGGCCATGTTCATCATCCCGGCGCTCTCCATGACGAGGAGGGAGTAGTTCACCCTCGAGGCTAAGGGTATGTACCATTAGCTATGTGTTTGATCTCTCTCTCTCTCTCTCTCTCTCTTGTGTTCTTGAGATGGTACGATCTTGATGTACCGCGAGCTTTGCTATTATAGTTGGATCTTATGATGTTTCTTCTCCCCCTCTACTCTCTTGTAATGGATTGAGTTTTCCCTTTGAAGTTATCTTATCGGATTGAGTCTTTAAGGATTTGAGAACACTTGATGTATGTCTTGCATGTGCTTATCTGTGGTGACAATGGGATATTCACGTGATCTACTTGATGTATGTTTTGGTGATCAACTTGCGGGTTCCGTAACATTGTGAACTTATGCATAGGGGTTGGCACACATTTTCGTCTTGACTCTCCGGTAGAAACTTTGGGGCACTCTTTGAAGTTCTATGTGTTGGTTGAATAGATGAATCTGAGATTGTGTGATGCATATCGTATAATCATACCCACGGATACTTGAGGTGACATTGGAGTATCTAGGTGACATTAGGGTTTTGATTGATTTGTGTCTTAAGGTGTTATTCTAGTACGAACTCTAGGATAGATTGAACGGAAAGAATAGCTTTGTGTTATTTTACTACGGACTCTTGAATAGATCGATCAGAAAGAATAACTTTGAGGTGGTTTCGTATCCTACCATAATCTCTTCGTTTGTTCTCCGCTATTAGTGACTTTGGAGTGACTCTTTGTTGCATGTTGAGGGATAGTTATATGATCCAATTATGTTATTATTGTTGAGAGAACTTGCACTAGTGAAAGTATGAACCCTAGGCCTTGTTTCCTAGCATTTCAATACCGTTTATGCTCACTTTTATCATTAGTTACCTTGCTGTTTTTATATTTTCAGATTACAAAGACCTATATCTACCATCCATATTGCACTTGTATCACCATCTCTTCGCCGAACTAGTGCACCTATACAATTTACCATTGTATTGGGTGTGTTGGGGACACAAGAGACTTTTTGTTATTTGGTTGCAGGGTTGTTTGAGAGAGACCATCTTCATCCTATGCCTCCCACGGATTGATAAACCTTAGGTCATCCACTTGAGGGAAATTCGCTGCTGTCCTACAAACCTCTGCACTTGGAGGCCCAACAACGTCTACAAGAAGAAGGTTGTGTAGTAGACATCACGCTCCATATCCCGAGCGAATGGAGCAGGGAGACAGAGACGACGGCGCACTGGCCGGTGCAGCCTGATGAAGAACTCGCGGGGCTGGTCCCCGACATGGCCCTCCATTGGGGGAGGGACCGCTGGTGGAGGCGAGGCCGATGCACCGCCCCATCCTCCTCTTCGCCGAGCGCCACAGCGGCCTCGGCCTCGCCCCCTCCCCCTTCCTCTCGTGGCTGGCTCCGCCGCCAGGAGCTCTTGGGGAGGAGGGGCGCGCTGTCGAGCGGAGACCCTCGTCGCCACCGTCAAAGTGCCGGCGCGCCCTCTCGTCATAGCAGAAGAAGGAAAGGAGTCAAGGTGGAAGGAGATGGATGATGAAAGATTGAAGGGTGCCATCCCCCTCCCCTTCTTATAAAGGGGCGGGGTCGGGGATCGGCCGCCCCACTCAACCAATCCGGCCATCGGGGGCGCAGGGAATCAAGACCGACCCGCTGCTCCAATCAGCGGCGACCCGGTTTCCCGCCTCGTCATTCAAGGCCCGTGCCCCCCGCATCCGCCGCCTACCATCTCCAAGGCTTGTGGGACACGTGGCGAGCAAGCAGAAATTGAGGGGACGGGTGAGGCGACCGTTTTCCACCCCGTGGTCGTAGGGAACTGACGCCTCGGAGGCCACGACTCGAGTCCACTCGGTAAATACGCCGCGCCCCTGTGTTTTCCTCTTTTTATGGGGAAGGCGTGAGCCACCTCTTTACCACGATGTGACGCATGAGGGCAGGAACCACCCCACGCATGACCCCCACGTCACGCACGACCCTCCACGTCGCGCATTCAACGCGGGTCGTGGGGAAGCACAGCGGACGAGGGAATTACTGCAGTAAAACTCCACCCCGCATGCCCGTGCACCGTTCTGGGCCTAGCCCAACAACGCATTGCGCTTATGTGTGGCCCAGGCCCAGGGGCTCCTATCGGTGTACAAAAGTAGGGGCTCTCCTTTTTACCCCTTTACTTGTGAACGGGCAGTCAGAGCCGCGCCCGCGACCACACTAAGTAGGGCAGAGAAGGGAAGCCAAAGGCGCAAGACGGGCAAAGCAACGCCAAGACCAGAGACGCAAAGAGCAGAGGGGCGAAGTGAGCTCCCCCGACAAGGCCCTTGCCGGGGCAACTTGCCCAACGCCAGCGGAGCGCGCCACCCTTGAGCCAAGGGGTTCCAACACCATCAACCACATTGGAACCAAGGCTCGGGAGGCACCTCCATGGTGGCATGCAGATCTTTGTGAAGATCGTAAGCACACAAGATCAGATGAGGACCAGAAGACGATGATCGTCGGCAAGATCCTTGCCGAGGAAATCCACGAGACCCCCGGCAAGATTCTTGCCGGGGACAACCGCGATACCACGGCAAGACCCTTGCCGGGACCTGGTTGAGACCCTTGCCGAGGACACCCACGGGGCCACAGCCAGGCCCACGCCTACCAAGGCCCCACCGCCGTTCCCATACAGCTGCCAACCCAACCAGCTGGGCAGGCACCTGCGTGGCAACGCGTGGACTCCAGGCCAACTCAGCAAACACCTACGTGGTGGCATGCAGATCTTCGTGAAGACTCTGCCACCGCGCCAGCCCAGTAGCCAGCCAACGTGGCGCTACCACGCCTCATCAGCTCGGATGCGCGTCGGAGCCAGGCGAGGCGGCGACAGCTGGGACGAGCTTCCTCACCTTCCCCGACAAAGCAAGAAGGGCATGTCGGCAGCGCATTAAATGCGTTTGTCCGATGGTGCCAGAGGATAGACTTAAACACTGTATACCTTTCCACCTCCTGTGTGCCACTGTGGCGACCCCTTTTGACTATAAAAGGAGGCCCGAGGCATACTGGAGAAGGATTCAAATCTTTTGGACTAGGCACGCAGCGCAGCTAGTTCAAGAGCTCAAGAACACTCAAATATACACCAAAAGCAGGACTAGGGTATTACGCATCCTCGCGGCCCGAACCTGGGTAAACGATCTTTGTGCTACGAGACCCGCTCGTTGCACAACCCCGCGTCCGCCAACCGTAGAAGGGATCCCAGGGATTCCATAGGTGTCGTTCCCACCGACAGCATGTGATGTTTATCTTTTTATACATCTTATTTTGCTTAGTACAGCGGTAGCATTATAAGATGATCCCTCACTAAAATTTCAAGGTATAAGTGTTCTCCCTGAGTATGCACCGTTGCGATAGTTCGTCGTGCTGAGACACCATGTGATGATCGGGTGTGATAGGCTCTACGTTCACATACAACGGGTGCAAGACAGTTCTGCACATGCAGAATACTCGAGTTAAACTTGACGAGCCTAGCATGTACAGACATGGCCTCGGAACACTGGAGACCGAAAGGTCGAACGTGAATCATATAGTAGATATGATCAACATAGAGATGTTCACCATTGATGACTACTCCATCTCACGTGATGATCAGATATGGTTTAGTTGATTTGGACCACGTAATCATTTATATGACTCGAGGGATGTCTATCTAAGTGGGAGTTCTTAAGTAATATGATTAATTGAACGTAATTTATAATGAACTTAGTCTTGATAGTATTAGCATATGTATGTTGTAGATTAATAGCTCGCGTATAGCCCCCCTGTTTTGTTTTTTGATATGTTCCTAGAGAAAACTAAGTTGAAAGATGATAGTAGCATTGATGCGGACTGGGTCCGTGATCTAAGGATTATCCTCATTGCTGCATAGAAAAATTATGTCCTTGATGCACCACTAGGTGACAGACCTATTGCAAGAGCAGATGCAGACGTTATGAACGTCTGGCAAGCTCGGTATGATGACTACTTAATTGTTTAGTGCACCATGCTTTACGGCCTAGAACCGGGACTTCAAAAATGTTTGAATGCCATGGAGCATATGAGATGTTCCAAGAGTTGACATTGGTATTTCAGACTCATGCCCATGTCAAGAGGTATGAGACCTCTGACAAGTACTTTGCCTACAAGATGGAGGAGAATAAGTCAGCTAGAGAGCATGTGCTCAGAATGACTGGGTGCTACAATCTCTTGAATCAAGTGGGAGTTAATATTCCAGATAAGATAGTGATTGATGGAGTTCTCTAGTCAGTATCACCAAGTTACTAGAACTTCGTGATGAACTATAATATGCAAGGGATGATGAAAATGATTCCCGGGCTTTTCGCGATGCTGAAATCAGCGAAGGTAGAAATCAAAAAGAGCATCAAATGTTGATGGTTAACAAGACCACTAGTTTCAAGAAAAAGGGCAAAAGGGAAAGAGAGGGAACTTCAAGAAGAATGGCAAGCAAGTTGCCACTCTCGGGAAGAAGCCCAAAGCTGGACCCAAGCCTAAAACTGAGTGCTTCTACTGCAAAGGGAATGATCACTAGAAGCGGAACTGACCCAGATACTTGGCGGATAAGAAGTATGGCAAAGTGAACAAAGGTATATTTGATATACATGTTATTGATGTGTTCTTTACTAGTGTTCGTAGCAACCCCTGGGTATTCGATACCGGTTCAGTTGCTATGATTAGTAACTCGAAACGGGAGTTGCAGAATGAATAGAGACTAGTTAAGGACGAGGTGACGATGTCTGTTGGAAGTGATTCCAAGGTTGATACGATCACCATCGCACACTCCCTCTACCTTCGGGCTTAGTGTTGAACCTAAATAAATGTTATTTGGTGTTTGTGTTGAGCATGAATATGATTGGATCATGTTTATTGCAATACGGTTATTCATTTAAGTTAGAGAATAATTGTTGTTCTGTTTACATGAATAAAACCTTCTATGGTCATACACCCAATGTAAATGCTTTATTAAATCTCGATCGTAGAGATACACATATTCATAATATTGATGCCAAAAGATGCAAAGTTGATAATGATAGCGCAACATACTTGTCGCACTGCCGTCTAGGTCATATTGGTGTAAAGCGCATGAAGAAACTCCATGCAGATGGGCTTTTGGAATCACTTGATTATGAATCATTTGATACTTGCAAACCATGCCTCGTGGGAAGATGACTAAAACTCCATTCTCTGGAAGAATGGAGCAAGCTAATGACTTATTGGAAATAATACATACCAATGTATGCGGTCCGATGAGTGTTGAGGCTCGCGGCAGGTATCGTTATTTTCTGACCTTTACAGATGATTTGAGCAGATATGGGTATATCTACTTAATGAAACACAAGTCTGAAACATTTGAAAAGTTCAAAGAATTTCAGAGTGAAGTGGAGAATCATCGTAACAAGAAAATAAAGTTTCTACAATCTGATCGCGGAGGCGAATATTTGAGTTACGAGTTCGGCCTTCATATAAAACAATGTGGAATAGTTTCACAACTCACGCCACCTGGAACACCACAACGTAATGGTGTGTCCGAACGTCGTAACCATACTTTATTAGATATGGTGCGATCTATGATGTCTCTTATTGATTTACCACTGTCATTTTGGGGTTATGCATTAGAGACAGCTGCATTCACTTTAAATAGGGCACCGTCTAAATTCGTTGCGAAGACGTTGTATAAACTGTGGTTTGGCAAGCAACCAAAGCTGTCGTTTCTTAAAGTTTGGGGTTGCGATGCTTATGTGAAAAAGCTTCAGCCTGATAAGCTCGAACCCAAATCGGAGAAGTGTGTCTTCATAGGATACCCAAAAGAAACTGTTGGGTACATCTTCTATCACAGATCCGAAGGCAAGAGCTTTGTTGCTAAGAATGGATCCTTTCTAGAGAAGGAGTTTCTCTTGAAAGAAGTGAGTGGGAGGAAAGTGGAACTTGATGAGGTAATTGTACCTTCTCTTGAATTGGAAAGTAGTTCATCACGGAAATCAGTTCCAGTGATGCCTACACCAACTAGAGAGGAAGCTAATGATAATGATCATGAAACTTCAGATCAAGTTATTACCTAACCTCGTAGGTCAACCAGAGCATGTTCCGCACCAGAGTGGTGCGGTAATCCTGTTCTAGAAGTCATGTTACTAGACCATGACGAACCGACGAACTATGAGGAAGCAATGACGAGCCCAGATTCCAGTAAATGGCTTGAGGCCATGAAATTTGAGATAGGATCCATGTATGAGAACAAAGTATGGACTTTGGTTGACTTGCCCGATGATCGACAAGCCATAGAGAATAAATGGATCCTCAAGAAGAAGACTGACGCTGATGGTAATGTTACTGTCTACAAAGCTCGACTTGTCGTGAAAGGTTTTCGACAAGTTCAAGGAGTTGACCATGATGAGACCTTCTCACCCATAACGATGCTTAAGTCTCTCCGAATCATGTTGGCAAATGGACGTCAGAACTGCATTCCTTAATGGATTTCTCAAAGAAGAGTTGTATATGATACAACTAGAAGGTTTTGTCGATCCTAAAGGTGCTAACAAAGTGTGCAAGCTCCAGCGATCCATCTATGGACTGGTGCAAACATCTCGGAGTTGGAATATACACTTTGATGAGGTGATCAAAGCATATGGTTTTATACAGACTTTCGGAGAAGCCTGTATTTAAAAGAAAGTGAGTGGGAGCCCTGTAGCATTTCTAATATTATATGTGGATGACATATTGTTGATTGGAAATGATATAGAATTTCTGGACATCATAAATGGATACTTCAATAAAAGTTTTTCAATGAAAGACCTCGATGAAGTGATAACCCACAAGTATAGGGTATCACAATAGTTTTTGAGGGTAGAGTATTCAACCCAAATTTATTGATTCGACACAAGGGGAGCCAAAGAATATTCTCAAGTATTAGCAGCTGAGTTGTCAATTCAACCACACCTGAAAGACTTAATATCTGCAACAAAGTATTTAGTAGCAAAGTAGTATGGAAGTAACGGTAACAGGGGCAAAAGTAACAGTAGTAGTATTGTAGCAATCGTAATAGTAGCAACGGAAAAGTAACTTAGCAAAGATCAATATGAAACGAGCTCGTAGGCAATGGATCCATGATGGATAATTATGTCGGATGGCATTCATCATGCAACGGTTATAACATAGGGTGACACAGAACTAGCTCCAGTTCATCAATATAATGTAGGCATGTATTCCGAGTATAGTCATACATGCTTATGGAAAAGAACTTGCATGGCAGCGGGGTCCTATTGGAAACTAAGGGATATTTGATACGTCTCCAACGCATCTATAATTTTTGATTGTTCCATGCTATTATATTATCTGTTTTGGATGTTTAATGGGCTTTAATATGCTCTTTTACATTATTTTTGGGACTAACCTATTAACCGGAGGCCCAGTGCCAGTTTCTGTTTTTTTGCCTATTTTAGAGTTTCGCAGAAAAGGAATACCAAAAGGAATCCAAACGGAATGAAACCTTCGCGGTGATCTTTCTTGGACCGAAAGCAATCCAGAAGACTTGGAGTTGAAGTCTGGAACGCCACGAGGCGGTCACGAGGCAGGAGGGCGCGCCCCCACCCTCGTGGGCCCCTCGTAGCTCCAGCGACGTACTTCTTTCGCCTATATATACTCTTATACCCTAGATCGATCAGAGAGAGCCACCAAACCACTTCTCCACCGCTGCAACCTTCTGTACCCGTGAGATCCCATCTTGGGGCCTTTTCGGCGATCTGCCAGAGGGGGAATCAATCACGGAGGGCTTCTACCTCAACACCATTGCCTCTCTGATGAAGCGTGAGTAGTTTACCACAGACCTTCGGGTCCATAGTTATTAGCTAGATGGCTTCTTCTCTCTCTTTGATTCTCAATACAAAGTTCTCCTCGATGTTCTTGGAGATCTATTCGATGTAATACTCTTTTGTGGTGTGTTTGCCGAGATCCGATGAATTGTGGATTTATGAACAAGATTATCTATGAATATTATTTGGTTCTTCTATGAATTCTTATATGCATGATTTGATATCTTTGCAAGTCTCTTTGAATTATCGGTTTAGTTGGCCTACTAGATTGATCTTTCTTGCAATGGGAGAAGTGCTTAGTTTTGGGTTCAATCTTGCGGTGTCCTTTCCCAGTGACAGTAGAGGCAGCAAGGCACATATTGTATTGTTGCCATCGAGGATAAAAAGATGGGGTTTATATCATATTGCTTGAGTTTATCCCTCTACATCATGTCATCTTGCTTAATGCGTTACTCCGTTCTTATGAACTTAATACTCTAGATGCATGCTGGATAGCGGTCGATGTGTGGAGTAATAGTAGTAGACGCAAAATCGTTTCGGTCTACTTGACACGGACGTGATGCCTATATTCATGATCATTGCCTTAGATATCTTCATAACTATGCGCTTTTCTATCAATTGCTCGGCAGTAATTTGTTCACCCACCGTAATACATGCTATCTTGAGAGAAGCCACTAGTGAAACCTATGGCCCCCGGGTCTCTTTCTTATTATATTGCATCTCTTTTATTTACATCACATCTTGTTTACTACTTTGCAATCTTTACTTTCCAATCTATACAACAAAAATACCAAAAATATTTACTTTACTATCTTTATTAGATCTCACTTTTGCGAGTGACCGCGAAGGGATTGACAACCCCTTTATCGCGTTGGTTGCAAGGTTCTTGATTGTTTGTGCAGGTACTTGGTGACTTGTGCGTTGTCTCCTACTGGATTGATACCTTGGTTCTCAAAAACTAAGGGAAATTGTAACATCCCAAAATTCTAAATTTTGGAATGTTATAATAAATAGATAGTTTTGATTGCTTGCTTGATTGTTGTGTGATTGATTGATTGAAAGTTAGTGAAATTTGAAACTTTTGAAAGTTAAATGAGAGGGAATAAAAGGACTTTCCCAAACTTTCATCTTTGCTTTCTGATCTCCTTGAATTCAAATTCTTTTCAAATACAAAACCCTGGAGAGAAGATGACATGACTTCTTCCATTTAAATAAATGAAAAGGGTTTGAATTTTATTTGGAAATATTTTCCAATTCAGAAACTTTAAGCAACTCAATGATTTTCATGAGAGAAGATAAAATGACTTCTTCAAAACATATGAAATATGAGTTGGAAGTTTAAAAGGATCAAATTTAAAGTCCTTTTGAAATTATTTTAATTGGGAGTTATTTGGTTTTTATTCAAATTATTTTTCTCCAGAAATAAAATATATGGAAAATAGGGTAAAATGATTCCCTACATTAAAAAATTGGAGAGAAATAAATTTCAAATCATTTTGGTATTTTTAAAATGATTTTTATTGGATTTTATTGCAGCAGTAGCACTATTTGCTTTATTTGAATTTTTTTAGATTTTATTTTGACACTAGAAAAATGTTCAGCTTGTAGGAAATCTTTTTCTGAAACTTTTGATATATTATATGCCTATAGTTTGTTTTTCTTTTGTTTAGTTTATATTATTTTTCTTGTCTGTAAATATTGTTTAAAAAAAGAAAAAGAGTTACCGGGCCGCCGAACTGGGCCGGCCCAGCTCCAGCCAGGCCGCGGCCCAGCGCCCGCCGCCTTCCTCCTCCCGACGAGAGTCCGTCGTGAGCACGAGCCGCCGCCGCTCGCCGTGTCCACCCCGGGCACCTTCGCCCCTTGCCCCTGCCGCAAGTCGCCGCCTCGCCCCCCTATAAGTACCCCACCCCGACCCCCTCTTCTCTCCTCGTCCCTAGCTGCCGCACTCCGCCGCTGGAGTTCGCCGCCGCCGCCGCGCCGCCCGCTCGGTTCCGACGCCCCTGAGCGCCGCCGACCCCACCGCTGCATCTGCCTCGCCGCGCTGCCCCTCCCCGACCTCTCCGTTGCCCTCCTCGACCACCGGAGCCGCTGCTCCGTCCGTAGCCGACGCCGCCGCCGGCGACTCCAACCGCCGCGGTAACCACCGCCCCTCCTCGTCCGTCCGATCTAGATCTAAGGATCCAGATCCATTTGATTTTTTCTCTCTAAGCGTTTTTTTTCTATTTAGAGAGCGTTCGTTAGCTTAGGCTCTGGAGCGAACGAAGTTTGTCGGTTTAGGTTCAGTAGCGAACGTTCGTCCGTTAGGGTTTTTCGTTTGATTTTTATTTTTATGCCAGGGACCTAATTGTAGTTGTTTTATTTACATTTTAGCCCTTGAACTTCAAACCTTCGCTATTTTCTACTCGTTTGTCCAAATCCAACGAAACCAACGCCCACTTCTTCGTTATGATCCCCTCTATCCAGTAAAACAACTTAAACATATTTTCGAAAGTTTCAAAATTTGATTTCAAACAGATTTGAATTCAAACTTTGTTTGTTCATAACTTGAGTTTTATAACTCCGTTTGAGTTGATTCTTTTTGCCAATCGAAGCTCTTGACCTAAACTTTCTGATAAGGCCAAATTCACTTAATTTTGGTACTATTAGAAATTGTTTTCTGTGGCAAGAGTTATTTGCTTGGTTTTGAAGTTTTCCTAATTGTTTTCTTCGTTCTTTCCGATCTTTGGAGTGATTGCTTATGTGTGATTGCTATTGCTTGCTCACGATAGATTGACCGGAGTGTGACGAGTAGAACTATCAGGAGTTGTGAGTGCGAATCATCTTCATCAACAGTACGAGGCAAGTTCACACTTTGATCATACCTCTTTCATATCCAGTTTTTATGCATTAGTTTCAACCCTCAAACATTGCATGAGTAGGATTGATAACATGTGGGTATTGGGAAGTAGATGATGAGGTAGGAACCTATTGTCTTATATTCAATCCTTGGGAGTTACTACTACGTTATGCTTATACTGCTCTGCTATGCTCGTAGACGTGGATTGGTTGAGTGTATTCATGACAGATGTGAGAGTTATCGTTAATGGTTAACTTAAGGTGGCTACTTTAATACACATCTGGGTGGAATGGTAGGGGCACCCTGGAGCACCCAGTGGTCTGCCCGGGCACCTGGAGAACCCAGTGCTTGCCCAAGGGGATCCCGGAGGACCCGTGTGATCACCCTATGGAATGCCACCCAGGCTCAAAGGGATCATAAGATTATTCATGCTAGAAACTTCCATGTGCAGCCACAAGCTATTATGGGCTCTAGCATAGTTGAGTAGGTTGCATGACCTCTTTCAGTGGTGGGCTAGCAGATGTAGGGGAAAGTAGGTGTAACTGTCCACCCAAAGTAAAGAGTTAATGTTTCTGAAAGACTGTATCTCGGTCATCCATTTCTCAAACACCATGTAGTGCGAGAAATCCAACTGAGGAGATCGAGTCTTGTGGGGAAAAGTGCGCAAACCTTTGCAGAGTGTACAAACTAATCATGGTTAGCCGTGTCCCCGGTTATGGACATCTTGAGTATCTGGTTCTTGAATTATCATGTTGATCTCAACATTGTATTTAATTAATTTGATTGGGTTAATGATTATTATTTTAGGATTGAGTTGGAGGAACCTTCTCAATATTTGTCAACCAACTTTGTAGTTAAATAAATATATTCCTTTGCAGTAGGGAAAAATTGGCTTTTCGCAAAAACATTTTAACCATAGAGCCTCCACCAGCCATATATGCATGTAGTGATAGCTATTATTCAACATTATCCTATGGTGTGAATTTGCCAGTACATTCAATGTACTGACCCTTTGTGGCTGCAACGTCTCATGTTGCAGGATTCTTACAACGAGTAAGTGATACATTAGGGTTACGATTTCTACACTCAACTTTGCCGTTGGTGTTGATGGGAATCCACAACCTTGTTGTTACTTCCGCTATTTGGATTGAGGTAATAGTATTTACGTTATTTTATACATGTGATTTACCTCTGTTATAAATCCTCGAGTACTGTGCATGTCAGCATACCGATCCAGGGATGACACTTAAGCACAGAGACTTGACCGTCTGAGGTCGGCTCGCTACAAGATGGTATCAGAGCACATGTTGACTGTAGGACGTGACCCCTATAAACTGGCAAGCCCATAGGAAAGATTTTCTCTAAAACTTATTTTTTCAAAAGATCTGTTACCTCTCTTCTCTTCTGAGCTTATTCAAATATTTCCTTTTAGTGAGACTATACCCCTTTCCCCTTTTGACCACGCGAAGATTCGGCCGATGAGACCACTCCAAAAAGTACAAGATATCGGACAACTAAGACCACTTCGGAATGAAGAGGATTTTACCGTGCGTTACAATAATGGAAACTACAACGGTTGAAGACTCTGAAGACTAGGAGAATTTGAAGGCCCTTTAGAATTACCAGATTTGTATGACCTAGGAAGGATACCCTTATGGAATTTGTCAGACTATGGAAGCTGTCAATACCCAAGATCAAGGTGTATTGGAGAAAGACCAGAACATGGAGCATTAGAACTCAAAGTTTTGTCAAGAAAACCCTAAGGTAGGAGATATCAACTACAGAATGATAGCTCATGGCAATGACAAGGGAAGAAACACGGCTATCCATGATGTTATCGCCCGCTTATGCTATTGTCACCGTGCTGAGATAAGCATGCCTTTCTTCGAAAGGATTGATGGTAGAAGGCTGATGGAGCATCTATCAACAAAGGATGCAGTTTTAACCTTAGCTGGTGAATCACCATGATCTGGAGTATTACATCAAGAAGTTTAGGGTGGATCTGCAGGAAGCCGTATTTGACAAGGAAGTAGTTCATGAAGAACACGGGACCCAGAAGCTTAAAGTAGCCAAGCTGGAAGGAGCAAAACTTTGAGATACCGGAGAGTCGTCGGGAACTGAAGGATAGTAGGACCATGGTTCATGCCCAGGATGTTGAAACCCAGAAGTTGGAACGCAACTCCAGAATATTAAAGGACGTCATCTGGCAAAAGAACTTGAGAAGGACAAGCATGATCGGAAGAAGCCATCGGAGACATGAACAAGACTTGAAGAGTTTGATGACTTTGAGATTTATTGACCATTAGAAGACCAAACCCCTGTTATATACCCGCGTTAGATGCGACGATTGTGAGCTGTCATTTGTTTGATGTTTTTCCGACAGCCACAAATAAAATCTATCTTTTCAAAACTATTGTTTGTATTGTGTGCATCCCCCTCTATCTCTCTTATCCCACCCCAAAACCCTTAGAACCAATAGAGGATGAATGTATATGAACTCACATTTATGGGACCGATAAGTCAATTGGAGATGGACCGATGGATTCAGAACATGGAAGATCATATGGAGAATAACCCTATAGTCGGAAAGGATATGACCCAGCATGCTCTTCAGTGTTTTGAAAGAGGTGCTGCTACTTGGTGGAGGATGTACCAAACCATCAATGGATGGCAAGGAGTAACCACTTGGAAAGAATTTAAGTTGACTTTGCCAAAGTCTTGGCTTGTGTCCCCAGAAATTGAAGCCTTATGGAAATGGTATGAAGAAACCCTGTGCATGCAAGCTTTGTGGAGAAATAGGACACAACCATAAAGAACACAAGGATGAATGACCTAATTGTGAAGGAAGTCACCCAGCTGAAGAATGCCCAACTAGGTAGATCACATGTTTCTTGTGTGAAGGGACTACCCACTACCCTGCTCAGTGTCACATTTACCCCATGGTACAACGAACTATCCAACAGAAGAAAGAAGCAATGAAAGGAGCCCTCATGGAAATTTTAGAAGAACCTGTGATGAAGGAAGAGGTGGAGGACACACCCGAAGAAGACCTAATTAAACCCTGCACCAAGTCGTGCGATTCATGTGGAGAAAAAGGACACATCTCCCAAAATTGTTTGAATGGGGATCTAGTAGAATTCCCGAAAGAGGAAGTAGAGTATGACCCACAGGAAATAGAAGCCCTGATTGGAACGGAAAAGTCCAGGTAGAGAAGTAGATTGGATTCCAGGAAGGACCTGAGTCATATCATCTGTTTCAGGTGCAAGGAGTCAGGGCACTACTTCAGTAGTTGCCCAAAAAGGAAACCTCGAGACTTGTCAGAAGTAATATGTTTCTGCTGAAATGAAGAGGGCTTTGCCAAAGATTGTCCCAAGGAGAAGGAGACTTGTGATAATTAGTTGTGTCTATGATAAGTATAGTAGTAGTAGAGGGAACATTTCTTTTATATTGAGGTGTTGAGTTGAGGCATGTAATGGAAATGCAGGAGAATGTAATAATTTGGGAATCAATAAAAGTTGGCATCGTTGGTACTGATTTGGATTTTATGAAGAAAGATTTTGACCATTTTCGAGGATATGAGAAATATGGTCTATGGAAGAATCGAAGCATTTTAAGGGTGGTAGTACCCTGTGAGAACCCTTGACCCCTGGAAAAGATAATGATATTCCACGGAGTGGACTACGGACAAATAAGTATGAGTTTTATCTCGATATGTTGGATACCCCAAGAATATGAAGGGATGAAGTACTATTGGATATAAAGGAGGTAGAATGTTGGTTATGGAGCAATTGTAACTCCATGATGAGTCTGAGTAATCACGTCTTAGTTTGGTGCCAATAGAAGGAAGAAGGAAAGTACAATTGGATGGAATTAAGAATGCTAGGAAGCTGGAAGTTGGAATAATGAGCAGTTGCCCCGATGATGAGTTCAAGGTTTACAAGTGATGAGATGGGCCATAACCCACAGGCCCCAGGACCTGCCAAGAAGCAAGCACACTCTTGCTGAAGGAAAAACCCTGGAAGAAGATATGCCTTTATCGACAAACGATCTTATAGGAGTAATGCAAAACCTGAGAGTTGTGAAGGAACGATAGATGTTTGTTTGGCTTGCAGAATCCATGGATTGATCCGAACTTAGTTCGTTGACAAGAGAAAATTCTGCAATGCTTGTGAGGATGACCGATTGTTAGAATGCGAGATTCGCTAAACCTTATACAAGGTAATGATTTGGGCGGGGGATGGATTGATCACCATACCGACTTACTCTTATTATTCGCCTTGCTATACGGGATGGTAAATCTGAGTGACTTGCCTATAGTAGAGAGACGACGATATTAAACCTTGTTTAAACCTTAGAATGGTATAAGTATTTTCCCTTGTACAAGGCAGCTGTTGCCAATCGTAGGTTATACGGTGAGAATGAAGCCCAGACCCATTTCCTGCAGGAGAAACCATAAATTGTTGACCACCATGAGATATCGATAGTTGTTTAGTATTGGCGCCAGACCCGTCAGCTAAGAAGACCCAGTCACCGGAAGACCTTGCCAAGATGAAATGGACACAAGAATTGAGGAAAAGATTATGCCACTACCAGAAGAGCCAGAGTAGGAATTTTCCACAGGATCTGAGAAGACCGACCCTGTCAAGAATAAGGATGGAGTATATGCGTATTGATGGGACTGTAACAATGTTTCTAAGGGTGGTAGCACCCCAGACCCCCTGTCATGATCGATGGATTTTGAGAAAACCCCGAACCTAACCCATTTCTTTCTAGCCTCTCCAAATCTTGAGGATGAGATTCATTTTTAAGGGTGGTAGGTTTGTAACATCCCAAAATTCTAAATTTTGGAATGTTATAATAAATAGATAGTTTTGATTGTTTGCTTGATTGTTGTGTGATTGATTGACTCAAAGTGTGTAACATCCCAAATTTTCAATTTGGAATGTTATACATAGATCATTCATGCATATCATATTTTATTGCATCTCGTTTAATGATCCTCGAAATCCTAAGCAACTCAAGGACCCTCGGAGAGAGTTGGGGATTTCCCTGTTTTCATATTTGAATTTTATCAAATATTGAAACGAGGATTTTGATTTTAATTATTTTTCTCTCCGAAAATATTTCATATTAAAATATATGAGAGGAGATAATATGACTTCTCCAAGATAAATGAAATATTGGGGGAAAATATTAAAATCAAATATTTGATTTTATTCGGAGTTTATTTCTATTTTATTTGCATTAGAAAAATTGCACGTTTTTCAAAGTTGCATTTTAGGGCCAAGAAAATGTTCATCTCGTTCTAAATATTTTATTTAGACAGCGAAAATTTGTTTTGGCATTTTTAGATTTTTATTTCATTTTCTAGGATTTATTTAACTTTTGGTGGAATTATTTTAAAAAAGTTTCAGCGCCCGACTAGGCCGAAGCCCAGCCGAGCCGGCCCAACTGCCCCGCGCCTCGTCTCCGACGTGGAGACCGCGAGCGCCGCCGCCGCTAGCTGAGTCCGGCCGGGACTCCTCCTCCCCGCGCCGCCTTGCCCCCTCCCCCTAGCAGCCCCCCTCCTTAAATACCTCGCCCCCGGACCCCCACCACCACCAACCCCGCCGCCTGCCTCGCCCTGCCCCGCAGCGCCGCCGCCGCCCTTGTCGCGCGCTGCCGCTCACCGTTGCCGCCTGTGCCGCCACACGCACCCCGCCGCCGCAACCCCGCCTCGCCGGAGGTACACGCCGCTGTCGCCGCCGTTCGGTTTATTCTAAAACCGATCCGGTTTTGTTTTATTTTAAAAAAACCCAGATCGGTTCGCCGGTTTTCTCGGTTTAGTTTATTTAGCGGACGTTCGTCCGTACGTTCGTTTTAACGAACGGTTTTCGCTCATTAGTTACAGACAACGAATGTTCGTTCGTTAGCCTGTTCGTCAGTTTTTCTTTTTCTCAGATTTTCCGCGATTATTTTCGATCGCGATCTCTGATCCGGTTTTCGTTTCAGTTTATCTTTTCGCTCATTTATCGGAATCAGGCGATTCAATCGCCTAGATCTTCGTCTCGAAACCCTCTTTCTGTTTAATCTACTTGAACAAGATTTTGGTACTATAAAATTTGACTTTAGTCCAGATTAGTAAACGGATCTTGTTTCTTTCGCAGTTCGAGTTTCGTTACTCCATTTAATTTGATTCTTTTTGCAAACCGGAGTTCTTAAGTTGAACTTTCTGGTTAGTTCTTCTTATTTGAGATTTACCCGTGCTTCTTTGCTTGATTGCTTATGTATGCTATTGTTTGTTTGCGATAGAATTTCCGGAGTGCGAAGCGTGCTACTACGAGTCCCTAGGTTTTGCGGATCGTCGGCAAGGCAAGTAACACATTGATCATACTCTTTTCATACCCAGTTTTTATGCATTAGTTCCAATCCTCAAACACTGCATGATTAGGATGTGATTAACATGTGGGTTGGGAAGTAGTTGATGAGGTAGAACCTATTTGTAACACCCCGGATGTAACTTTCCATATTTGTAACTCCAACTCTTGCCATTTTCGGCTATGTGTTATGATATTCCCTTCGTGGTTGGGTTTTGCCTTTCATTTTGCTTTTGTTCATGTCATGCATTGCATATCATGTCATCATGTGCATCTCATTTGCATACGTGTTTGTCTCATGCGTCCGAGCATTTTCCCTGTTGTCCGTTTTGCAATCCGACACTCCCACATGCACCGGCGCACCCCTCTTGTTTCTTTTCATGAGCGGGTGTTGAACGTTCTCAGAATGGACCGAGGTTTGCCAAGTGGCCTTGGTATACCACCGGTAGACCACCTGTCAAGTTTCGTTCCATTTGGAGGTCGTTTGATGCTCCAACGGTTAACCGGGTAACCGCAAAGTCCTTTTGTGTGTTGCAGCAAAACCCCCTCCTAACAGCCCAAAAACCATCTAAGTCACTTCCATGCTCTAGGTCGTTCGATCACGATCGTGTGGGCGAAAACCGCACTCCATTTGGAGTCTCCTAGCTCCCTCTACCTATAAAACACCTCTCCCTCCGAAATTTTTCGCAGAACAAACCCTAACCCATCGCCCCCGCCGCCACCGGACACATCGCCGCCGCCGCCCGCAGCCTACCGGCGCGTGCCACGTGGCACGCCGCCGCGCCCCCGCCGCCGGCCCGCGAGGCCCCCGCGGCCCGTACGCCGTCGTCTCCCGGCCCCGTCGCCCGCGTCCTCCAGCGCCGCCCGCGCCGCCGCCCTCTGCCCCGCCACCGAGCTCGCCGCGCCGCCGCCCTCTGCCCCGAGCCCGTGCTCCCACGCCGCCGCCCGTCTCCTCCCGCGGGAGCCGCGCCGCCGTCCGCCGGCGACCGCGCCCCCGCCTCCGGCCGCTCCTCCTCGCCGTCTCCCTCCTCTCCTCCGCCGGCCGCCGCCTCTGCTCCGGCGCGAGCTCCGGCGAGCCCGAGCCACGCCCGATCTAGATCCATCACGAGGGTTGACTTCTTCCTCCCCTCAATTTTCTCCAAGTCCCGTAATTCTTGCATAATGTGCTCTTGTTCATTGCATCATAACTCCGTGCATACTGCTCCGTTTCGTGCGTGTAATATACCGAAATGTTCGTCTCTAGATGCTCTTCATTTTGTTCCATTGTGCCATGCTCATTTGAGTCTATCTGGAAGCCCAAATCTCTGATGCAAGAGTGCTATATGCTGTTAACTGCTGTTACTTAACAGAACTTGGTGTTTTGTTATTTTTGTTGCATTTAATGTGTGCATCTTATGAGTAGAATCTCTACAGGTGTTTTGATCTATGCCATGCCATATTTACAGAGGTATATGCCATGTATTTTTGTGATCTATGTGGTGACTAGCACACAAGCATGCAAACTAGGCTTCGTGATGTTTCTGTTTTCAGGGACTTAGAATTTTGCTAAGTCTGTGTCTGCTGTTATTTTATTGCTATGTATCCATGTGGCTACAGTGAGATCCATGCTTCTTTTGGGCATGTTCATTAAGGATGTTTTGTAGATATAGTTGTGCTCTATCCATCCTTGCCCTTGTTTTAAATTATGGAGTGACCTAGCATGTCTTAATCTTGCTCTACTTTTGCTATAAAATGTTCCTGGCAGATTATTTACATGATATTCAATTTTGCCAAGGTTGTTGTAGTTGATCCATACATGATATGAACTTGCTCTTGCCATGGTTAGCTTCATAAACATGCCATCTTGCTGTAGGTATGCTTGTTTTGTCATGAATTGCTTTGTGATGAGTGCATCAAGCTCACCAAGATGCCTTCATAATACTGTTTCTGCCATGCTCTTTTCTGCTGTCTGAAACCTGTTAACGAAACTTGCTATGTTTACATGGGTGCCATCATATCTTCTGGTCCTTTTTGGCTTATGGTCAGTAAGGGACTGTTGTTCTATGCATTTAGTAAATTCATGTCATGCCTTATTTTGCTATGTTAAGTTCCTGTAGCATGTGTTTTTCTTGCTCTGAACATTGCTACCTGATGCTGTTTATGCCATGTCCAGTAATTTCACCAAGTCTGTGAACCTGATATCTTTTGCACTTTTGCCATGCTTGTTTGAACCTGTTATTTTGTGATCTAGCCATAGCTCAGTGTTCATCTTATGTCAAGCATCTTCTGTAGATCACTGCCATATGCTTTGTTGCTATGTTGGAGTGTTGTAGCATAGTTACTTGATGCATTCTAAGTGCTATCATGCTGTTAATCGCAGAATAGTGTCATTCTTGTTTTGCTTGCCATTTGCAAACCGTGCATCCGTTTCCGGTGATCTTTATATCGATTTCGACCGAAATCATCTCATCTTTCCAGTGGCATACTTGGTTTGCCAAGTTACTGCTTTTTTCATCCTTTTTCTTCCGGAGCACGCATACGCATCGCATATCATATCTCGCATATCATGCATGTTTTGCATCATGTTGCTTGTGCATTTCCCGTGATTGATTGTGGTTCCATTGCTTGTGTTCTTGCTGTGGGTAGAGCCGGGAGACGAGTTCGTGAACGAGGAACCTGTTGAGTACGCTTACAAGGATCAAGCTTTCGACAACTCTGAGAACCTTGCAGGCAAGATGACCATACCCTCGAAATCACTTCTATCTTTGCTTTGCTAGTTGTTCGTTCTATTGCTATGCTGCGCTACCTACCACTTGTTATATCATGCCTCCCATATTGCCATGTCAAGCCTCTAACCATCCTTTCCTAGCAAACCGTTGTTTGGCTCAGTTACCGCTTTTGCTCAGCCCTTCTTATAGCGTTGCTAGTTGCAGGTGAAGTTGAAGTTGGTTCCATGTTGGAACATGGATATTTTTGGAATATCACAATATCTCTTATTTAATTAATGCATCTATATATTTGGTAAAGGGTGGAAGGCTCGGCCTTATTCCTAGTGTTTTGTTCCACTCTTGCCGCCCTAGTTTCCGTCATACCGGTATTATGTTCCTTGAGTTTGCGTTCCTTACGCGGTTGGGTGATTTATGGGACCCCCTTGACAATTCGCCTTGAATAAAACTCCTCCAGGAAGGCCGAACCTTGGTTTTACCATTTGCCACCTAAGCCTTTTTCCCTTGGGTTTTCGCGAGCCCGAGGGTCATCTTTATTTTAACCCCCCCGGGCCAGTGCTCCTTCGAGTGTTGGTCCGAACCGAGTAGACTGCGGGGCCACCTCGGGGAAACTTGAGGCCTGGTTTTACTCGTAGGATGTCTCATCCGTTGTGCCCTGAGAACGAGATATGTGCAGCTCCTATCGGGATTTGTCGGCACATCGGGCGGCTTTGCTGGTCTTGTTTTACCATTGTCGAAATGTCTTGTAAACCGGGATTCCGGGACTGATCGGGTCTTCCCGGGAGAAGGTTTATCCTTCGTTGACCGTGAGAGCTTATAATGGGCTAAGTTGGGACACCCCTGCAGGGTATTATCTTTCGAAAGCCGTGCCCGCAGTATGAGGCAGATGGGAATTTGTTAATGTCCGGTTGTAGAGAATTTGTCACTTGACTAAATTAAAATACATCAACCGTGTGTGTAGCCGTGATGGTCTCTTCTCGGCGGAGTCCAGGAAGTGAACATAGTTTGAGTTATGCATGAACGTAAGTAGTTTCAGGATCACTTCTTGATCATTTCTAGCTTCACGACCATTGCGTTGCTTCTCTTCTCGCTCTCATTTGCGTATGTTAGCCACCATATATGCTTAGTGCCTGCTGCAGCTCCACCTCATTACACCATCCTGTCCTATAAGCTTAAATAGTCTTGATCTCGCGGGTGTGAGATTGCTGAGTCCTCGTGACTCACAGATTCTACCAAAACAGTTGCAGACGATGCCAGTGCAGATGACGCAACCGAGCTCAAGTGGGAGTTTGACGAGGAACGTGGTCGTTACTATGTTTCTTTTCCTGATGATCAGTAGTGGAGCCCAGTTGGGACCATCGGGGATCTAGCATTTGGGGTTATCTTATTTTCATTTGAATTTGACCGTAGTCGGTCTATGTGTGGATTTTGGATGTTGTATGAATTATATTTATGTATTGTGTGAAGTGGCGATTGTAAACCAACTCTCGTTATCCCATTCTTATTCATTACATGGGATTGTGTGAAGATAACCCTTCTTGCGACAATACCACAATGCGGTTATGCCTCTAAGTCATGCCTCGACACGTGGGAGATATAGCCGCATCGTGGGCGTTACACTATTGTCCTGTTATATTCAAACCTGGGGAGTTACTTCTACGTATTGCTTATATTGCTATGCTATGCTCGTAGACGTGGATTGGTTTTGAGTGTATCCATGACAGATGTGAGATTGTTAATTATTGGTTCAACTTAAGGTGGCAACTTTAATACACAACTGGGTGGATTGCTTGTCGGGCACCTGGAGAATCCAGTGTTGTCCTAGGATATCCCGGAGTACCCGTGTGATCATCCTAAGGTCCGCCACCCAGGCTCAAAGGGAACTGAGATATTTTCATGCTAGAAACTTTTGTGTGCAGCCACAAGCTATTATGGGCTCTAGCAAAGTTGAGTAAGTTGCATGAGCTCTTGAAGAGGTGGATCAGCAGGTAGAGGGATGTAGGTTTGGTATGGTCTGCCCGGAGTAAAGAGTTAATGCTTCTGCAAGACTATGTCTCGGTCATCCGGTTCTCAAACACCTGGTAGTGCGAGAAATCCAACGGAGGAGATCGAGTCTTGTGGGGAAAAGTGTGCAAACCTCTGCAGAGTGTACAATCTAATCATGGTTAGCCATGTCCCTGGTTATGGACAATCTTGAGTATCTAGTACTTGGAGTATCCTAAGTATCTCATCACTCTAAATTAATATTGTTGGGTTGATAATTACTTTAATTGGGATTGAGTTGGAGGAACCTTCTCAATGATGTTTCAACTACCATGATAGTTAAAATAAAACTTATTCCTTTGTTGTAGGAAAAAATTGGCTTTTCGCAAAAACTATAACCATAGAGCTTTCCACCAACCAAATATGCATGTAGTGATAGCATTATTCTGTTCTTGCTACTCTGTTATAAATCCTTCGAGTACTGTGTGTGTCAGCATTACCGATCCAGGGATGACACTGAAGCACAGAGACTTGACCGTTTGAGGTCGGGTCGCTACAAGATGGTATCAGAGTACACGCTGAGTGTAGGACACGACCACTAAGATAAACCCATAGGTCACTCTTCTCTACTCATTTCTGACTCCTCTCCATTTTCTACTCTTAGGATGGCGGATTCAAGGAACAAGTTTGCACGATGAAGACACACCCTTTGGACGTCACTTGAAGGAAGTCACTAAGTACCTGAACATCGGAATACCAAGCTTCACCGGGACTTACAACGCCACTTTACCAGAAGAGGAGCGCTGGATGATTCAAGTTCAAGTTCCAGGAAGGACGTTCTCGCCAACCACTAAGCCCATAGAATTTTCTTTTGAAGCACCCACCTGGAGTCTAGGAAAGAGCATGCAGCCCACATTACCATGGGACGCATTGGAGAAGTCTACAACAAGGATCTTAAGGACACTATCTATCAGATATGTGGGCGCCGAGATGAGCAATGGGAGATGATCAGCACCAAGAAGGACAGATCGATTGCAGCTTTCATCTAGGAGTTAAACCAACACATTCGACGCGAGGAGAACCAGATGTGCGCAGATATGATAGAGTTGAAGAAGGCGAAGACAAGGATCATCGAGCTGGAAGGGGAACTTAAGTCTACACGCGATGGATATGAGGAGGAAATTGCAACACTATTGGAGAAGAATGACGACTTGATAAAGAAGATCGGAGTATTCATGGGAGACCCCGCGCCGGGAGGAGAGGACGACGATTCCACTTGCCCGGAGAACTACATCATCATCCACGACACCGACTCTGACCCCAGTGAGGATGACTTTGAAGACGAAGCTGGAGCAGACATCATGGAGTCTTCCACCGATCAAAATTTCTAGATGACCACCAAATGATTAGTAGTATTTCCCCATGTATATAGTAGTAGTTGAGCACTTTTACGATAGTTCTAGACCGTTTGTATGCCCCTGCTTGATTGATTGAGTGAAATGTTTGTGTTTGTCTCATGTGCATATGGGTAGTGCTTTCTCACTAGACCCCTTTTCTATTCTAATCTCTCCCCCTCTAAACCCGCCAGATGCCTCCGAGACGTGACACCGGATTAGCCTTCCGCTGTTATCGTATTAGATGGCCTTAGGCCATATTTATTGTAATAAGTTCTCTTTTGAGACATTCGATGTAATAAGTGTGTGATTGCTACTCTGTTATAAATCCTTTGAGTACTGTGTGTGTCAGCATTACCGATCCAGGGATGACACTGAAGCACAGAGACTTGACCATTTGAGGTCGGGTCGCTACAAAGTGAGTGAAATTTGAAACTTTTGAAAGTTAAATGAGAGGGAATAAAAGGACTTTCCCAAACTTTCATCTTTGCTTTCTGATCTCCTTGAATTCAAATTCTTTTCAAATACAAAACCCTGGAGAGAAGATGACATGACTTCTTCCATTTCAAGAAATGAAAAGAGTTTGAATTTTATTTGGAAATATTATTCAATTCAGAAACTTTAAGCAACTCAATGATTTTCATGAGAGAAGATAAAATGACTTCTTCAAAACATATGAAATATGAGCTGGAAGTTTGAAAGGATCAAATTTAAAGTCCTTTTGAAATTATTTTTAATTGGGAGTTATTCGGTTTTCATTCAAATTATTTTTCTCCAAAAATAAAATATATGGAAAATAGGGTAAAATGATTCCCTACATTAGAAACTTGGAGAGAAACAAATTTGAAATCATTTTGGTATTTTTAAATGATTTTATTGGATTTTATTGCAGCAGTAGCACTATTTGCTTTATTTGAATTTTTTTAGATTTTATTTTGACGTTAGAAAAATGTTCGGCTTGTAGGAAATCTTTTTCCTGGAAATTTTGATATATTATATGCCTATAGTTTGTTTTTATTTTGTTTAGTTTATATTATTTTTCTTGTCTGTAAATAATGTTTAAAAAAATGAAAAAAGAGTTACCGGGCCGCCGAACTGGGCCGGCCCAGCTCCAGCCAGGCCGCGGCCCAGCGCCAGCCGCCTTCCTCCTCTCGACAAGAGTCCGTCGCGAGCATGAGCCGCCGCCGCTCGCCGTGTCCGCCCCGGGCACCTTCGCCCCTTGCCCCTGCTGTAAGTCGCCGCCTCGCCCTCCCCCTATAAATACCCCACCCGACCCCCTCTTCTCTCCTCCTCCCTAGCCGCCGCACTCCGTCGCCGGAGTTCGCCGCTGCCGCGCGCCGCCCGCTCGGTTCCGACGCCCCCGAGCGCCGCCGACCCCACCGCTGCATCCACCTCGCCGCGCCGCCCCTCCCCGACCTCTCCATTGCCCTCCTCGACCACCGGAGCCGCTGCTTCGTCCGTAGCCGATGCTGCCGTCTTCTCCGTTGCCGGCGACTCCAACCGCCGCGGTAACCACCGCCCCTCCTCATCCGTCCGATCTGGATCTAAGGATCCAGATCCATTTGTTTTTCTCTCTAAGCGTTTTTTCTATTTAGAGAGCGTTCATTAGCTTAGGCTCTGGAGCGAACGAAGTTCGTCGGTTTAGGTTCAGTAGAGAACATTCGTCCGTTAGGGTTTTTCTTTTTATTTTTATTTTTCTGCCAGGGACCTAGTTGTAGTTGTTTTATTTACAATTTAGCCCCTGAACTTCAAACCTTCGCTATTTTCTACTCGTTTGTCCAAATCCAACGAAACCAACGCCCACTTCTTCGTTATGATCCCCTCTATCCAGTAAAACAACTTAAACATATTTTCGAAAGTTTCAAAATTTGATTTCAAACAGATTTGAATTCAAACTTCGTTTGTTCATAACTTGAGTTTTATAACTCCGTTTGAGTTGATTCTTTTTGCCAATCGAAGCTCTTGACCTAAACTTTCTGATAAGGCCAAATTCACTTAATTTTGGTACTGTTAGAATTTTTTTCTGTGGCAAGAGTTATTTGCTTGGTTTTGAAGTTTTCCGAATTGTTTTCTTCGTTCTTTCCGATCTTTGGAGTGATTGCTTATGTGTGATTGCTATTGCTTGCTCACGATAGATTAACCGGAGTGTGACGAGTAGAACTATCAGGAGTTGTGAGTGCGAATCATCTTCATCAATAGTACGAGGCAAGTTCACACTTTGATCATACCTCTTTCATACCAAGTTTTTATGCATTAGTTTCAACACTAAAACATTTGCATGAGTAGGATTGATAACATGTGGGTATTGGGAAGTAGATGATGAGGTAGGAACCTATTGTCTTATATTCAAACCTTGGGAGTTACTACTACGTTATGCTCATACTGCTCTGCTATGCTCGTAGACGTGGATTGGTTGAGTGTATTCATGACAGATGTGAGAGTTATCGTTAATGGTTAACTTAAGGTGGCTACTTTAATACACATCTGGGTGGAATGGTAGGGGCACCCTGGAGCACCTAGTGGTCTGCCCGGGCACCTGGAGAACCCAGTGCTTGCCCAAGGGGATCCCGGAGGACCCGTGTGATCACCCTATGGAATGCCACCCAGGCTCAAAGGGATCATAAGTTTATTCATGCTAGAAACTTCCGTGTGCAGCCACAAGCTATTATGGGCTCTAGCATAGTTGAGTAGGTTGCATGACCTCTTTTAGTGGTGGGCTAGCAGATGTAGGGGAAAGTAGGTGTAACTGTCCACCCAGAGTAAAGAGTTAATGTTTCTGAAAGACTCTGTCTCGGTCATCCGTTTCTCAAACACCATGTAGTGCGAGAAATCCAACGGAGGAGATCGAGTCTTGTGGGGAAAAGTGTGCAAACCTCTGCAGAGTGTACAAACTAATCATGGTTAGCCGTGTCCCCAGTTATGGACATCTTGAGTATCTAGTTCTTGAATTATCATGTTGATCTCAACATTGTATTTAATTAATTTGATTGGGTTAATGGTTATTATTTTGGGATTGAGTTGGAGGAACCTTCTCAATATTTATCAACCAACTTTGTAGTTAAATAAATATATTCCTTTGCAGTACAGAAAAATTGGTGTGAATTTGCCAGTACATTCAATGTACTGACCCTTTGTGGCTGCAACGTCTCATGTTGCAGGATTCTTACGATGAGTAAGTGATACGTTAGGGTTACGATTTCTACACTCAACTTTGCCGTTGGTGTTGATGGGAATCCACAACCTTGTTGTTACTTCCGCTATTTGGATTTTGGTAATAGTATTTACGTTATTTTATACATGTGATTTACCTCTGTTATAAATCCTTGAGTACTGTGCGTGTCAGCATACCGATCCAGGGGTGACACTTAAGCATAGAGACTTGACCGTCTGAGGTCGGGTCGCTACAGAAATACTTACGCTAGTTTGCTGCATCACCCTTTCCTCTTCAAGGGAAAACCAACGCATGCTCAAGAGGTAGCAAGAAGGATTTGTGGCGCCGTTGCCAGGGAGATCTATGCCAAGTCAAGACATACCAAGTACCCATCATAAACTCTTCTCCCTCGCATTACATTATTTGCCATTCTCCTCTCATTTTCCTCTCCCCCACTTCTAAATGGATTTCTGAAAACCTTTGCCTTTTCTTCGCCCCTCTTCCGTTCGTCTTTTTCGTTTGCTTGTGTTGCCATGTGTATTCTATGTGCTTGCATCTTCGCTTGCTAAAAATCTATTGATATGGATCCTCATCCCCTTGCCAATCTTTTTAAGAGATCCGATTATGATGAACCAATTGCTAGTGAGTTGTGTGCACTAGATTATCTTTATGTGGTTTTGCTTGAAATCCGTGAATCTGGAAATTGTGATGAAGTACTTTATGAAGTGATTCATGGTAGATCTTTGAATGAAAAGCATGATTGCAATGATGGTATTATAAATTCTATTAATGTCAGTTGTGCTAATAATATGCAAAACCCTAAGCTTGGGGATGCTAGTTTTGCTATATCCTCTACTTGTTGCAATGATCATGATTGGGGTGATTCTTCTTATGATCTTGAAAATTTATTTAAGCCTCATGATGAATATGAGATTGATAATAATGTTTGCAATAATTTTGAAAGTGGGTTTGTAAGAGTGTCAACTTTAGATCCCACATATTTGGAGAATGTTCAATATTATGAAGTTTTTGATAAAAGTGGGTTTGGAGAGGTCATGACTTTAGTTAATGTTAATCCCACTGTTTTGGAAGAGTGTCAACTTTGCATACATGTGGATCGTGTTAAGAATATGTTTTGTGATAGCTATATTGTTGAATTTGATTATGATCCTACATGTAATTATTATGAGAGAGGAAAATATGGTTGTAGAAATTTTCATGTCACTAAATTTCCTCTCGTTATGTTGAGATTGCTATTGTTTCTTTCTTCTTCCTTGCATATGCTAGATCTTGCTTGTCTTGATAATTTGTTTTCCTATAAAATTCCTATGCATAGGAAGTATGTTAGACTTAGATGTGATTTTCACATGTTTTATGATGCTCTCTTTGTGTTTCAATTACTATCTTTCATGTGAGCATCATTGAAATTATCACTGCCTAGCTAAGGGCGTTAAACAATAGCACTTGTTGGGAGGCAACCCAATTTTATTTTTGTTCTTTGCTTTTTGCTCCTGTTTAGTAATAAGTAATTCATATAACTTCTGTTTAGATGTGGTTTTATGTTTTAATTAGTGTTTGTGCCAAGTAGAACCTTTGGAAAGACTTGGGTGAAGTCTTTGCGATCTTGCTGTAAAAAACAGAAACTTTTGCGCTCACGAGATTAGCTGCCATATTTTTACTGGAGAGTGATTTTAGGTTGATTCTTTTTGAAGATGATTAATAGACAAATTCCTCACGTCCACCAGTTTATTTAAGAATTTTTGGAGTTCCAGAAGTATTCAATCAAGTCAGATTACTACGGACTGTTCTGTTTTTGACAGATTCTGTTTTTCGTGTGTTGTTTGCTTATTTTGATGAATCTATGAGTAGTATCGGGGGGTATGAACCATAGAGAAGTTGGAATACAGTAGGTTTAACACCAATATAAATAAAGAATGAGTTCATTACAATACCTTAAAGTGGTGGTTTATTTTCTTATACTAACGGAGCTCATGAGATTTTCTGTTGAAGTTTTGTGTTGTGAAGTTTTCAAGTTTTTGGGTAAAGATTTGATGGATTTTGGAATAAGGAGTGGCAGGAGACTAAGCTTGGGGATGCCCCGGAAGGCATTCCCTCTTTCGTCTTCGTCTATCTGTAACTTTACTTGAGGCTATATTTTTATTCACCACATGATATGTGTTTTGCTTGGAGCGTCTTGTATGATTTGAGTCTTTGCTTTTTAGTTTACCACAATCATCCTTGATGTACACACCTTTCAGGAGAGACACGCATGAATCGGAATTTATTAGAATACTCTATGTGCTTCACTTATACCTTTTGAGCTAGATAATTTTGCTCTAGTGCTTCACTTATATCTTTTTAGAGCACGGTGGTGGTTTTATTTTATAGAAATTATTGATCTCTCATGATTCACTTATATTATTCTGAGAGTCTATTAGAACAACATGGTAATTTGCTTTGGCTATAAAACTAGTCCTAATATGATGGGCATCCAAGATGGATATAATAAAAACTTCCATATAAAGTGCGTTGAATACTATGAGAAGTTTGATGCTTGATGATTGTTTTGAGACACGAGGATGGTGATATTAGAGTCATGCTAGTAGATTAATTGTGAATTTGATTAATACTTGTGTTGAGGTTTGCAAGTCCCGTAGCATGCACGTATGGTAACCGTTGTGTAACAAATTTGAAGCATGAGGTGTTTCTTTGATTGTCTTCCTTATGAGTGGCGGTCGGGGACGAGCGATGGTCTTTTCCTACCAATCTATCCCCCTAGGAACATGCGCGTAGTGCTTGGTTTTGATGATTTGTAGATTTTTGCAATAAGTATGTGAGTTGTTTATGACTAATGTTGAGTCCATGGATTATATGCACTCTCACCCTTCCATCGTTGCTAGCCTCTTCAGTACCGCGCAACTTTCGCCGGTACCATAAACCCACCATTTACCTTCCTCAAAACAGCCACCATACCTACCTATTATGGCATTTCCATAGCCATTCCGAGATATATTGCCATGCAACTTTCCACCGTTCCGTTTATTATGACACGCTCCATCTGTCGGGTGGTAGGTGCGACATATGCCAACGGGTGGCTTATGATTGTGGGAGCCAGTAAGACGTCGCCGGTGCCTGGAAACGGGATGAGGCGAAGACATGCACGCCGACGGATCTTACCCAGGTTCGGGGCTCTCCGTGGAGATAACACCCCTAGTCCTGCTCTGCGGGGTCTCCGCATGATCACTAGATCAATACAAGTAGCTACAAGTGCTCCTTGAGCTGTCTGGCTAGAGGAAGAAGAAGGGCAAGGCTAGCTCTCCCTTTCTCTCTATGTGGTGTGTGAAACTCTATGAGATCAACCCTTTGCATGGGTGTCCCGGGGGGGTTTATATAGGCCTACCCCCCAGGGGTACAATGGTAATCCGGCTGGGCGCGGGTCCAAGCCGTCAGCGTCTATGCTCGCCGGCTTCTCCGCCGGTCATTGGGGCCCGCCGACTGGTGGGTCCCGCCGGCTGCCGGCCTCTTGGCCGACAGGCCGGCCCCACCGCTTGGGGGCTTTGTCGGCGGCTGGTTACTGTTGCCTCGCCTCTGATGACGAGAGCTTTGTTGAGGTAAGCGCGGCTACAGCGTCGCCGCCTAGCGGGCTCCCACTGTAGCCTTACCTCGTCTTGTCTCCTTAATGAGGCACATGTTTCGAGGGAGGGAGGTAGCCAGCTATTGGGAGCTGGCTACACCCCTGGCCGACTAGAGGAGGCCAGGCCGCCTTCGGGTGTCTCTCTGGCAAAAGGGGCCGCCGCCTACGGGCCGTACTGGCGCCTGTCGTGGGTGACGTCGAGGTCAACACGGCTACAGTGCCGCGCCGGACGGGGGATAGCTGGCCCGTACGGCGCCCTGTGGCCATGCCTGTTCCGAGATTCGGGGGTAGTGGGCTGTACTGCGGCCACGCCCCATCCTATCGCCGTTATGTGGGTACAGTCTTAGTGGGTGCAGTCTTGGCCGGCTTCTGGGAGCCGGCTTTCTTCATGGCCGGCTTATGGGAGTCGGCTATCTTGTATCTTTCTTGGGGGAAGTTTCTGAGGCTGGGTCGCCTTCTGGGAGTCAGCCCCGGGGATAGCCGGCTGGGGGAAGGCGACCCCATGCTCTGTGTGCTTGAAGGCTTGAATGGCCTGATAATTTTTCAAAGAGCCAGGGGGAGTCGGTTAGGCTACCCGTGGCCAGTTACTCCGACAGTAGTCCCCGAAGCTGGTTGGGCTTCGAGGCTGAGAGGAGGTCGAGAAGCTCGGTCAGCTTCTTATCTTGACGAGCCAGCAGCTGGGAGCCGGCTTCGGTTGGGCGCGCCGTCTTGGCGAAATTTTTAAAGTCGGAAGGCGGGAGTCTGTTAGCGCGTGCGCCGGGCTGCGGGCCGGCCGCGCGCCGCCTGCGAACCACGTGGCGTCCCTTGGCTGAAAAGAGCCTGCCAACCCACGCGCGCGACAGGACGTCGCCGCAGGCCGAGGGCCCACCACTCCTACGCCTAGGCCCAGGCGCGGATTCTTTGCGGCGCAAAGCTGTCCGCACGTCTTCCGGTGGTGGTTTCTGCACGCCGTTAGGGCGCAATAATCGCGGGACGTGGGGGAGTGGGCGCAGTTAATCCCACGTTCCTCCCCACGCCTCGCCTCCTCGGCTTCGCCGCACGAGGCTATAAGTAGGGGAGGAGGGGAAGCGGCAGACGCTCGCACGCTCCTCTCGTCTCCGCCATCTTCTTCCTCCTGCTTTCCCTCGCAGCAGCGCCTCGCCGCCGCGCCGTCCCACCATTCTTTTCTCCACCGCCGCACTCATTCTTGCCAGCCTCACGCTGCTATGCAGTACGACGGGGACTGGGACGGCTCCAACGTCCATATGGACCACATCGAGTTCCTTCGCAAGACGCGGCGGTTGCCCGGCGCGGACCAGGTGCGGGTCCGTCTCGCGCCTGCGAAGGAGATCACGCCGGAGCCGGAGGAAGGCGAGCGGGTGGTCTTCCGCTCGCATTTCCTGCGCGGCATCGGCTTGCCGGCGAGCGCTTTCTTCCGCTCCTTCCTCGAATTCTATCAACTCCAGCCGCACCACCTCACCCCGAACACGGTGGTGCTGCTGTCCGCCTTCGTCACCTTGTGCGAAGGCTATCTTGGCGTTCTCCCCACCCTCGAGCTCTGGGGGGAGTTCTTTCAATCCAAGCTGGGCACCCGCATACAGGGCATGCCGGCCCAGAGCGGCGCCTTCATTGCAATGCGGAGGCCGGCGGCCGACAACCCCTTCCCCGTCATCACGTTAATCCAGTCGGTGAAGCTCTGGCAGAAGTCATATTTCTACATGAAGAACGTTGCCCCACAAGGCGACTACATCAACTTGCCGGCTTTCGTAGCCGGCCCGCCGGCTGGGAGGCGGCCCCAGTGGTCCTATCGGGCCGTGACGCTGTCGTAGGCTGGAGCCGCGGCCGTCGCCCGACTGCGGGTGATGATCCAGTCAGAGGGCCTGACTGGGTCCGACTTGCTGGCCGCCTTCGTCGCGCGTCGGGTGCTTCCGCTTCAGAGCCGCCCTCACCTGATCTGTTAGATGAGCGGCCAACTCGATCCGAGTCGGATCCGCACCAAGGACATGCCGCACGACGAGCTGGCCCATATGGTGAATTACCTTGCGAACTGCAAGCTCTCCGCAGAATGGCGGTTTGCCAAGGAGCCATATTCCCGGGCACATCCGCCGCCCACGGTATGTTCTCTTTTTCCCTTTCTTCTCTTAGTTTTCTCACCGAGTTCCTTTTGGCCGACTCTGACTAGTCGACACGTCTCGGCAGAGCCCTCTCCTTCGACCTGCAGCCGGGTCAGAGGCGGAGCGCCGATTCCTCCCTGACCGGGCGGAGCACGACCTAGAGGACCACGACTTGGGGGCGGCCGCCATGGATGATAACACCGAGGCGGGTGGCGGCGAAGCTAGCGGCGAGGCAGGCGGCTCCGGGCTTGGAGCTAGCTTCGACGACTGGCCGGACGACGACGAGGCGGAAATCGTCCCACGCCGCCAGCCGGCGTCCGGCCACGGCGCAGGTTCCTCCGCCGCGCCGCCTGCTCGGGGTGGCGGGCAGAAGCGTCATGCCGCGTCGGGCTTGTTCGGCAGTCGGCTGAAGAAGCCCAAGGGCGGGGCGACGGCGACCAGGCAGGATGAGGCGGCCGCGAAGGCGGCCCGCTTCCGCAAGGTGGTGAAGCAGCCGTAGATGGTGTCGGCGTAAGTGTATATTCCTTTGTACATTCTTTCTTCTTTTCTTTGGTGATTTCTGAATCCTTGTCCTTTCTCAAAAAATCAGGGCTCCGCTGTCGCTCGAGCGGGTTGCTGCCGCCTCCGTCGTTGGATCGCCGGGAAGATCCGGGAGCAGCACCCGCCGCGTGGACCCCCGTGCCGAGCTTCAGGCGGCGACGGAGCGAAACGCGCGGGAGGCGCGGGAGGAGCGAGAGGCGGAGGAGTTGAGGGCGGCTACCGCCAAGGCGGCACAGGAGGAGGAGGCGGCGAAGGTGCACGCCGACGCAGTGGCCAAGGCCCAAGCGGAGGCTGCGGCCGCGGCGATGGCGGAAGGGGCCTTGCTCGTCACCCCTCTGCGCGTCGCGGCGCCTGAGGCCCCAGAGCCCCCACCAGAGGAAGCCCGTGGCGACCAGCCGGGATTGGAGAGGGAGGACGACGTCGTCGTCCCGGAGAGGGAGGCGGCACCGGCCCCGCTGACTGGGGCGACCCAAGGCGGCCGGCCTAACTTGCCGCCTGCGCAATCGGCCGGGGGTGAGCCGGCCGCGAGGACGGATCTGGTGGTCCAGTCGCCATCGCGCCAGTGCACGGGGAAGGCCACATCGGAGCCGCAGAAGGCCGCGGGCTCCAGCTCGTCGGCCCAGGACATGGAGGCGGCCAGCGCCAGCTCGGGGTGGACGTCGGGTGGAGGGACGGCTGTGGTGAACGTGGCAGCGCAGGACGTCCGGAACCGGCTTCAGTCCCAGGCTGCGGCGCTGAGGAAATATAATGACGAGTTCCTTGCGACGCGGGCGACCATTCGGGTTAGTCTTCTTATTTTTGCTTTTTTGATCTTGGTTTCTTCCGTGGGGGCGCGTCAGCGCACCCACTGGGTGTAGTCCCCAAGTTCTGAGTCGGCTGCTGAGCAGGCGGCTTGGAACTTCTTAGCGGGCTTTGTTTTGCTATCTTGTTCTTATTCGCTCCTCTGTCTGACTTGCAGGACTACCACAACCTCCGCGCAGCTGCCTTCAACTCCCAGGCTCGGGAGCTGACCCAGAAGAATGCTGATCTGTCTGAGAGCCGGGGTAAGTGCTTCATCTTTTATCTCACGTGAGGGCGCGTCAGCGCACCCACTGGGTGTAGTCCCCGAGATTCGGGCTGACTGCTGAGCAGCCGGGTCGGATCTTCCTTGACGACTTCTTCCTTATTGCTTCTTTCTTTTCTGCCATCCCTGCAGCGGCCAACGCCAGTCTGAGGGAACAGCTGGGCGGGGCTCAGGCCGCCCTCCGTGCTAAGGAGGCCGAGTTTGACGCCTTGGCACAGGAGCGTGACCGCCTGGCCAAGAGGTTGGCCGACCAGGAGAAGAGCCACAAGGCGGCCCTGAAGGCGGTGCAGGACAGCGGGGCCGCCCTCCAAGCCGAGTATGAGACAGAGGCGGCCAGCTGGGCCGAAGCGAAGCAGACGCTGATCAACGGCTATGGCCAGATCGAAGACTTGGTTGACGGTAGGCCGCCTTCTTCTTCGTCCTTGCTTGCCGCTTGCCGTTTAGCTCATTTTCTGACTTGGTGTTTTTCTCTTCTTTCTCTTTCTTCCTTGCGCAGAGTACTTCCCTGGCTACTCTACCGCCGCCAACCAGGTCGTCGAGGCCCACCGCGAGGCACGAAGGCAGGCTGGCGCCGAGATCGCGCCAAACGCTCGCCGGTCGCTGGAGGAGCAGCTCTTGGCGATTCAGGCCCGCCTCCAGCCGGCTCATCGCATGCTCCGCCGGCTTCAGCGTGTTGGGGCGCAGGTGTTGGCCGCTCTCTGGCCTGGTGAGGTGATTCCCCGCACCCCCAGTCGGACTGCCGACTGGCTGGAGGTGGCGGTCGGCCACTTCGAGGCCTGGAAGGCTTCTGCGGCTCGGTCCGGCGCCAGGCGGGCGCTGGAGTTCGCCAAGGCCTGGTATCCCGAGCTGAGTCTGGACCAGCTGGCCACCTGGCGGCAGGAGGCCGACACAGAGCTGGAGCCGGCGCGGCCGGCTATCATCCAGCGGGCTTCGGCGATTGTCGATTACACCGACACCAGCGCCTTCGCTCCTGAGGTGGACGACAACGGCGTTGCCCAGCCGGAGGAGTGGTTCGGGCTGAACCCGGCAGACGGCGAGGACTCGGCGGAGGAGATCGACTCCAGCGACGAGGGCGAGGAGGAGGAGGAGGAGGATGAAGACGCCGCGCCAGATGGTGGAGCGGCCGGTCAGCCTCAGCTTGACCGTGCCTCTAGCAACAAGGCACGCGTGGGTGCGCCGCCTGCAGCCAGCGATGATCAAGCTGAGACCCGCCAGCCGGCCACTCCTCCAGCCGGCGGCGCTGTCTCCCCGACCAGCCCGGCTCCCCTGCTGCACCCTTAGTCTAGTCTGCTGCCTCTACTTTCCTGTTTCACCATTCTTGGAACAGTGTTTTGTTAAGTTTGCACAATTCCACCCACTGGGGGTGTATTCGAACTATATTGACTGCCGGCCTGTTTGGGGCCTTATGTGTAAATATAATTATGCATGCGTTTGGCTTTCCCTTGTTCTTTGCTTTTCATCCTTCGGCTGTTTCCTTTGCCGCCCTCCCTTGGTTGCCGCCTTCCCAGCCGGACAGCTGCTCTGCAATCTGTGGCTGGGGAAGTGCTTGGGAGGGCAAGTACTCTAGCTTTGTTGGATTATAGCGAAGTGATTGGGAGGCCGGCCAGCCGGCTGTTTTGACAGCCGGCAGGCGTGGTTGGAGGCCGTCTTTGCGTTATATAAGTTCGTTAGTCCTTAGCCGTTTTTCGTGTGGGCATCCTTTCTGCCTTTGGCTCTTGCCAGTCGGACAGTCGGTTCTTCGAGTTGCGACTTTCAACAAGAGAGGGCTCGGGTGCCGGCACACTACTTGTCTGACTTTAGGTAGAACTTTTAATATAACTGAAGATGGCCAGTCCCCGGGCCGACTAGTCGAACCCGGTGCCAGACAAAAAATCAAATGTAATAATACATTCGTGAGTATGACGCTCGTCATTCATAGATAAAGGAGGGCAGTCCCCGAGTGCTCCTCGGGGGGCCCATTTGTCTCATATTTAATAAAAACGGTAGCATGGTACATACTGCTTTCAACTGTAAAATCTTCTCAGGAGGTTCGCGTTCCATGGTCGCTCCGACTCCTTGCCGGAATCATCCCTCTTGCGTGCTCTTGGTTTTTGTGCGTCGATCAGGTAGTAGGAGTCGTTGCCTAGTGCCTTGCTGATGACGAAAGGGCCTTCCCAAGGGGCCGAGAGCTTGTGCTGGCCGGCTGTTCGCTGGATCAGCCGAAGCACAAGGTCGCCCTCTTGGAAAGATCTTGGCTTGACCTTTCGGTTGTGGTAACGGCGCAAACCCTGCTGGTAGATGGCGGACCGGCTGAGTGCTAACAGCCGGCCTTCTTCCAGCAGGTCGACGCCGTCTTCTCGCGCTTCCTTGGCCTCCGCCTCCGTGTACATGGTGACCCGAGGCGAGTCGAACTCGATGTCAGTTGGGATGACAGCCTCGGCACCATATACAAGGAAGAACGGAGTGAAGCCGGTTGACTTGTTTGGGGTAGTACGCAGACTCCAGAGGACAGCCGGCAGCTCATCGAGCCAGCAGCCGGCCGATCGCTCCAGTGGTACGACCAGTCGGGGCTTGATGCCGGAGAGGATGAGTCCGTTTGCTCGCTCGACCTGGCCGTTTGACTGCGGGTGGGCAACGGACGCTAAGTCCAGTCGGATGCCCTGTGTCGCGCAGAAACGTGCCAGTGCTCCTTTGGCAAAGTTTGTGCCGTTGTCGGTGATGATGCTGTGCGGCACGCCATACCGAGTAGTGATGTCGGCAATGAATGTCACGGCAGTCGGCCCGTTCAGCTTCTTGATCGGCTTCGCTTCGATCCACTTGGTAAATTTGTCCACGGCGACAAGCAGATGTGTCAAGCCGCCGCGGGCTGTCTTGAATGGGCCCACCATGTCCAGCCCCCAGACGGCAAAGGGCCAGGTGAGGGGGATGGTCTTGAGTGCAGAAGCCGGCAGGTGTTGCTTGGAACTGAAGACTTGGCATCCTTTGCAGCATTTGACTATCTCTTTGGCATCTTCCAAAGCAGTCGGCCAGAAGAAACCATGGCGGAAAGCTTTGGCCACAAGTGATCTTGAGGCTGCGTGGTGGCCGCATTCGCCTTGGTGGATATCCTTGAGGATTGCTACACCTTTCTCTGGCTCGACGCAGCGCTGGAAGACTCCAGTGACGCTGCGCTTGACAAGTTCTCTGTTTATTATTGCATATGCTCCGGCTCGGCGTTGCACTAGTCTTGCCGAGATCTCATCAGTCGGCAGCTCTCTGTTGACTAGGAAGTTGAGGATGGGCTGGGCCCATGATGGAGCTGTGACTTCTTCTACTGTTAGTACGGCCACTGTGACTCGGGTGGGTGGGTTGGGTGGTGGAGAGTTGGAGTCGGCCACCGCTTCTTGTGTCGCTGCAGTCCCCGGGCCGACTGCTGCAGTCCCCGGGCCGGGTTCTGAAGTCCCCGAGCCGGGTGCGACTACGGCAGTCCCCGGGTTGCTTGTCGAAGTCCTCGAGCCGCCTGCTGGGTTCCTCCAGTCGGATCCGGCTGCATCAGGGGCGGGCGGTACAAAGATAGAGTCCGACTCTGGAGACGGCTTGATAGATGGTTTGAGGAGGCGCTGGAGAGAGACACCGGTTGGTATAGCCTGTCGGGTGGAGCCGATCCGTGCCAGGGCGTCTGCTTGGTCGTTGTCGGCCCGTGGTACGTGAAGGAACTCGCACCCTTCGAAGTACCCACTGATCTGCTGGACGAGGAATCGATAGCTCGCCATGTTTGCATCCTTGGCGTCCCAGTCGCCAGATGACTGCTGGACCACCAAGTCCGAGTCGCCATAACACAGGATCCGGCGTATGCCGAGCTCTTTGGCTAGCCGGAGCCCGTGTATGAGCGCCTCGTACTCAGCCACGTTGTTGGAGGCGGCGAAGCGGATTTGCAGCGTGTATCTGAGCTTGTCGCCTTTGGGAGAGGTGAGGACGATGCCGGCTCCCAAGCCGGTGCGCATCTTGGACCCGTCGAAGTGCATCCGCCAATGAGTAGAGTCGGGAGCCGGCGGTAGGTACTGGGTCTCGGCCCAGTCGACGAGGAAGTCGGCCAACGCTTGGGACTTGATGGCGGTGCGGGGCTGATAGAAGATTGTGTAAGGTGCAAGCGCAATGGCCCATTTAGCCACCCGGCCGGATGCATCCCGGCTGCCTATGATCTCGGCAAGCGGGGCGGTGCACACGACCGTGATGGGATGCTCTTGAAAGTAGGGCTTCAGTTTCTTGGCGGCGAAGTATACTCCATAGCACATCTTCTGGTAGTGTGGGTAGTTTTGCTTTGAGCTGGATAGTACTTCGCTTAGATAATATACCGGCCTCTGGACTAGCTGGGCTCGGCCTTCTTCTGGGCGCTGGACCACGACGACTGTACTGACCACTCGGCTAGTTGCGGCAATGTAGAGGAGCATGGGCTCCTTCTCAGTCGGCGCCGCCAGGACAGGTGGAGTGGTCAGCATCTTCTTCAACTCATGGAAGGCTTGGTCTGCTTGGTCATTCCACTCGAAATGAGTGGATTTCTTCATGAGTCGGTACAGGGGGAGAGCCTTCTCTCCTAGCCGGCTGATAAAGCGGTTTAGGGAGGCCAGGCACCCGGTGAACTTCTGAACGTCTCGCAACTTGGTGGGAATCTCCATTCTCTCAATGGCCTTGATCTTCACAGGGTTGCACTCAATGCCGCGTTCGGAGACCAGAAAGCCTAGAAGCTGGCCGGCTGGTACTCCGAACACGCATTTCTCGGGGTTGAGCTTGATCTGGAATCGGCGCAAGTTGGCAAATGTTTCTTTGAGGTCTTCCAGCAGGGTGCCGCGCTTTTCTGTCTTCACCACAATATCGTCTACGTAGACGTGGGCATTTCTGCCGAGTTGCTTGAGGAGGCATTTCTGCATGCAACGCTGAAAAGTGGCACCGGCATTCCTCAAGCCGAATGTCATAGTCAGGTAACAGAAAGCTCCGAATGGTGTGATGAAGGCGGTCTTCAGGCGGTCTGCTGGGTCCAACTTAATCTGGTGGTATCCTGAGTAGGCATCCAAAAAACTCAACAGCTCGCATCCGGCTGTGGAGTCTATTACTTGATCAATCCGTGGCAGAGCAAACGGATCTTTGGGGCAGGCCTTGTTGAGGCTAGTGTAGTCTATACACATACGCCATTTGTTATTCTTCTTCAACACCAAGACTGGGTTGGCAAGCCACTCTGGGAAAAACACTTCCATAATGAAAGCCGGCGGCGAGGAGCCGGGCTATCTCTTCTCCTACGATTCTTCTCTTCTCTTCTGACAGTCTGCGGAGGGGCTGCTTGACCGGCTTCGCGTCCGCTCGGACGTGTAATTTGTGCTCGGCGAAATCCTTCGGAACACCCGGCATGTCCTTTGGGGACCATGCAAAGATGTCTCGATTCTCACGGAGGAAGTCGACGAGCTCGCCTTCCTATTTACTGTCCAGGTTTGCACCAATGACTGCAAACCTCTCCGGGTTCTCCGGGTCCAGAGGTATCTTCTTCGTCTCCTTGGCCGGCTGGAAGGAGCCCTGCGCATCATATTCCTTGGGGTTGGGGGACAAGGCCGGCTGCTTGCCGGCCATGGCCACAACTCGATCCAGCATCTTCTTCTCTTCTGCCACTACGAGGGACTCGGCCAGTCGGCTGCTGGCTGCAGCGCACTCGATGGACTTCTTGTAGTCGCCGGCCACTGTGATGATCCCCTTTGAGCTCGGCATCTTCATCTTCAGGTAGGCGTAGTGGGGCACAGCCATGAACTTGGCTAGAGCAGATCGGCCGAGCAAAGCATGGTAAGGGCTTTCCAGATCCACTACCTCGAACCAGATCGCTTCTCGGCGAAAGTGATCCTTGTCTCCGAAGAGAACATCCATCTTGATCTTGCCGATCGGGGAACAGGACAGGCCGGGTTCGATGCCATGGAAAACGGTCCGGCTCGGCATGAGCTGCTTCGCCTTGAGGTTCAACTTCTCCATGGTGTCGCGGTACAGTATGTTGATACTGCTTCCGCCATCAATCAGAACGCGGGAGAATCGGGCAGCCCACCTCTCTGTTGCGAGAGTGACATCCAACACCAATGCGTAGGAGCTAGGGGACGGCATCACTTCTGGGTGATCGGCCCGGCTCCAGTTGATAGGCCTTTCGGACATATGCATGAACTCGGGGTTGCTGGAGGCGACTGCGTTGACCTCTTGGTGTTGTCGGTGCCGGCTGCGCTTGTCTTCAACCTGGCTCGTGAAGACGACGTAGGCGGCGTGCTCATCAGGGAACTCATCTTGAATGGCTCCGACTGCTGGTCGAGCAGCCGGCTGCTGGGGGGCTGGAGGCGGCGGGCCGGGAGGCGGAGGCGGCACCAGCCCCTCGCCCTTGGAGATCCGGGTGAGCCAGTGGCACTTTCGGGTCGTGTGGTTGGACGGCTTCGCGCCGCTGTGGAACTTGCAGGGGGCATCGAGAGTCTGCTCGTAGGAGAAGGCCGGCTGCCAAGCCGGCCTGCCGCCCTTCTTCTTGGGAGCGGGCCGCTCTTCGGGCTGCTCGTCTTCGACCGTGGCCACCTGCCGACTGGTGGAAGGCGGCATTGGGGCCTTGCGCTTGTGGTCGTTCTGGTAGGGGCGCCGATTGGAGTCGCCAGCCGGCGTCTTAGGAGCCGGAGCGAGCACCTTCCCAGAGGCGCCTACTCGGAGCTCGGTCTTCATCGAGGAGTCAGCTGTGGCGTACTTGTCTGCAATGACCAGCAGCTCGTCGAGGGTAGCCGGCTCATCGCAGAGGAGTCGGTGCTTGAGGAGGGTGCCCTCTCGGCACCCGGCGGTGAAGTATTCGATGGCCTGCACCTCGTGCACCCCCTCGCAGGAGTTGCGGAGCTCGGCCCACCGCGTGAGGTAGTCGCGGGTCGACTCGTCGGGCCCTTGGACGCATAGGGAGAGCTGGCGGGGCTTGGGAGGCCGCTTGTACGTGCTGGTGAAGTTGCGGACGAAGACTTCCGTGAAGTCCAGCCAGCTGTTGACGCTGTAGGGCTTGAGGCTGTTGAGCCAGGTGCGTGCCGTGCCTTGCAGCATGAGAGGGACGTACTTCACGGCTACGCGCCTGTTGCCGTTCGCTATACTGACAGCGGTGGAGTAGTCGATGAGCCAATCTTCCGGCTTCACAGAGCCGTTGTACTTGGGCGTGTCTCTGGGGAGCGAAAATCCTTTGGGGAAGGGCTCGTCGCGGATGCGGGGGCCAAAGCATGGCGGGCCGACATCGTCTCCTTCTTCTAGCACCAGGGATCGAGCTAGGTGGTCGATCCGGTGGCGGGCGTCGTTCTCGCCGACTCCTTCGCGGCGGCCTAGTCGGCCACCGAGAGTCGGATGTGTGACAGGCGGCGGGGTGGGATATCTCTCCCCCCGAGTCGGGGGAGGAGGCGGATTGCCTTGGCGCTCCACTGCTCGAGGGCGGCCTTCCGCGTCGCGCTCGATGGTGATCCGAGTCCGGCTGCGGCTAGCAGCCGGCTCCTTGTCTTTTCTTGCGCGGGCGCCGCTCGCAGTCGGCGACCGGGATGTCGTGGCGTGCTCTCGGCGTGGGGGAGGACTCTCAGCGCGGGCGCCGGCTTCATGCCGTTCTGCGGCCGCGTCGATCAGCTGCTGGATGCGCCTTGTCATGTAGGGGAGCTCATCAGCCCCCAGCCCATTTAGCTCTTCAGCGGCCGCCCGAGCGGCTCGCGGATTCTCGAGCGGTGTGGCGTAGACGGGGCGGTCTGCCCCCAGCATGCTGGCGATGGCCGCGCCGCGCTTCTTGACGAGGCCGGCTCGGCTCGGCCCGCCATGAGGCGGCGTACCGAAGGCGGCGCGGTCGACTTCGCGCTGGTGAGCCTCGGTGAGGCGTCTCATGGAGGCTATCTTCTGGCCCTCCGCGATGAGGGCAAGGCGGCGTGCCTCCAGGGTCTCGGCGTCGGCGTCGGCCGGGATGGGGACGGACAAGTCATGCATCGCCGCTTGTAGGGCGTCGTGGGCGTTCTCGCCCGAGTCGGCGACGTGGCTGATGACCAGCACCTCAGTGACAGCGCTGCTGCCGCTGTCAGCTCGAGGGAGAGGGTCGTTGAAGACTACCACGTCGGAGGGGTAGGCGTCGAGCGATGCCGTGTCGGAGTCGACAAGCATCGGGTCGGTGGAGCCGACCGACTCCAAGTCTACAGCAAGCTCGCTGGAGACGTGAAGTTGGTCGAGGAGGCTGACGAGGCGACTCTCGGGGTAGTCCGTGCCCGCGTCGGACGCGGGCTCGTCGGAGATGCGAGTCTCGCCAAGAAGATCGGCGAGGCAGCTCGCTGCGCAGGCGTCGTCAACGCCTTGCAGCGCGTCGGGGCAAGCGCCATCGGGTGCAGCAGGCTGGCTGCGCTCGCGGGGGAGGAAAAGGGTTCCCGTCCAGAACAGGTCTCCGGACGACGGTGCACCTGGCCCCACGGTGGGCGCCAAATGTCGGGTGGTAGGTGCGACATATGCCAACGGGTGGCTTATCATTGTGGGAGCCAGTAAGACGTCGCCGGTGCCTGGAAACGGGATGAGGCGAAGACATGCACGCCGGCGGATCTTACCCAGGTTCGGGGCTCTCCGTGGAGATAACACCCCTAGTCCTGCTCTGCGGGGTCTCCGCATGATCACTAGATCAATACAAGTAGCTACAAGTGCTCCTTGAGCTGTCTGGCTAGAGGAAGAAGAAGGGCAAGGCTAGCTCTCCTTTTCTCTCTATGTGGTGTGTGAAACTCTATGAGATCAACCCTTTGCATGGGTGTCCCGGGGGGTTTATATAGGCCTACCCCCAGGGGTACAATGGTAATCCGGCTGGGCGCGGGTCCCAGCCGTCAGCGTCTATGCTCGCCGGCTTCTCCGCCGGTCATTGGGGCCCGCCGACTGGTGGGTCCCGCCGGCTGCCGGCCTCTTGGCCGACAGGCCGGCCCCACCGCTTGGGGCTTTGTCGGCGGCTGGTTACTGTTGCCTCGCCTCTGATGACGAGAGCTTTGTTGAGGTAAGCGTGGCTACAGCGTCGCCGCCTAGCGGGCTCCCACTGTAGCCTTACCTCGTCTTGTCTCCTTAAGGAGGCACATGTTTCGAGGGAGGGAGGTAGCCGGCTATTGGGAGCCGGCTACACCCCTGGCCGACTAGAGGAGGCAAGGCCGCCTTCGGGTGTCTCTCTGGCAAAAGGGGCTGCCGCCAACGGGCCGTACTGGCGCCTGTCGTGGGTGACGTCGAGGTCAACACGGCTACAGTGCCGCGCCGGACGGGGGATGGCTGGCCCGTACGGCGCCCTGTGGCCATGCCTGTTCCGGGATTCGGGGGTAGAGGGCTGTACTGCGGCCACGCCCCATCCTATCGCCGTTATGTGGGTACAGTCTTATTGGGTGCAGTCTTGGCCGGCTTCTGGGAGCCGGCTTTCTTCATGGCCGACTTCTGGGAGTCGGCTATCTCGTATCTTTCTTGGGGGAAGTTGCTGAGGCTGGGTCGCCTTCTGGGAGTCAGCCCCGGGGATAGCCGGCCGGGGGAAGGCGACCCCATGCTTTGTATGCTTGAAGGCTTGAATGGCCTGATAATTTTTCAAAGAGCCAGGGTGAGTCGGTTAGGCTACCCGTGGCCAGTTACTCCGACACCATCATTGTCATATTGCCTTGCATGATCATGTAGTTGACATCATATTGTGGCAAAGCCACCATTCATACTTTTTCATACATGTCACTCTAGATTCATTGCACATCCCGGTACACTGCCGGAGGCACTCCTATAGAGTCATATTTTGTTCTAAGTATCGAGTGGAATCCTTGAGTTGTAAATAAATACAAGTGTGATGATCATCATTATTAGAGCATTGTCCTGTGTGAGGAAATAAAAAAAAGAGGCCAAGGAAGCCAATAAAAAAAGGAGTGGCCAAAGAAGCCAAACAAAGAGAGAGAGAGAGAGAGAGAGAGAGAGAGAAGGGACAATGCTACTATCCCTTTTCCACACTTGTGCTTCAAAGTAGCACCATGATCTTCATGATAGAGAGTCTCTTATTTTGTCACTTTCATATACTAGTGGGAATTTTTCATTATAAAACTTGGCTTGTATATTCCAACGATGGGCTTCCTCAAAATGCCCTAGGTCTTCGTGGGCAAGCAAGTTGGATGCACACCCACTTAGTTTCTCTTGTTGAGCTTTCATACATTTATAGTTCTAGTGCATCCGTTGCATGGCAATCCCTACTCACTCACATTGATATCTATTGATGGGCATCTCCATAGCCCATTAATACGCCTAGTTGATGTGAGACATCTTCCTATTTTTTTGTCTTCTCCACAACCACCATTCTATTCCACCTATAGTGCTATGTCCATGGCTCGCGCTCATGTATTGCGTGAAAGTTGAATTTTTTTGAGAATACCAAAGTATGAAACAATTGCTTGGCTTGTCATCGGGGTTGTGCATGATTTGAACATTTTGTGTGACAAAGATGGAGCATAGCGAAACTATATGATTTTGTAGGGATGAACTTTCTTTGGCCATGTTATTTTGAGAAGACATGATTACTTTGTTAGTATGCTTGATGTATTATTATTTTTATGTCAATATTAAACTTTTGTCTTGAATCTTTCGGATCAGAACATTCATGCCACAATAAAGAAAATTACATTGATAACTATGTTAGGTAGCATTCCACATCAAAAATTTTGTTTTTATCATTTACCTACTCGAGGACGAGAAGGAATTAAGCTTGGGGTTGCTTGATACGTCCCCAACGTATCTATAATTTTTTATTGTTCCATGCTATTATATTATCTATTTTGGATGTTTAATGGGCTTTAATATGCTCTTTTATATTATTTTTGAGACTAACCTATTAACCGGAGGCCCAGTGCCAGTTTATGTTTTTTTTCCTATTTTAGAGTTTCGCAGAAAAGGAATACCAAATGGAATGAAACCTTCGCGATGATCTTTCTTGGACCGAAAGCAATCCAGAAGACTTGGAGTTGAAGTCTGGAACGCCATGAGGCAGGAGGGCGCGCCCAGGGGGTAGGCATGCCCCCACCCTCGTGGGCCCCTCGTAGCTCCACCAATGTACTTCTTTCGCCTATATATACACTTATACCCTAGATCGATCACAGAGAGCCACGAAACCACTTTTCCACCGCTGCAACCTTCTGTACCCGTGAGATCCCATCTTGGGGCCTTTTCCGGCGATCTGCCGAAGGGGGAATCAATCACGGAGGGCTTCTACATCAACACCATTGCCTCTCTGATGAAGCGTGAGTAGTTTACCACAGACCTTCGGGTCCATAGTTATTAGCTAGATGGATTCTTTTCTCTCTTTGATTCTCAATACAAAGTTCTCCTCGATGTTCTTGTAGATCTATTCGATGTAATACTCTTTTGCAGTGTGTTTGTCGAGATCCGATGAATTGTGGATTTATGAACAAGATTATCTATGAATATTATTTGGTTCTTATCTGAATTCTTATATGCATGATTTGATATCTTTGCAAGTCTCTTCGAATTATCAGTTTGGTTTGGCCTACTAGATTGATCTTTCTTGCAATGGGAGAAGTGCTTAGCTTTGGGTTCAATCTTGTGGTGTCCTTTCCCAGTGACAGTAGGGGCAGCAAGGCACGTATTGTATTGTTGCCGTCGAGGATAAAAAGATGGGGTTTATATCATATTGCTTGAGTTTATCCCTCGACATCATGTCATCTTGCTTAATGCGTTATTCCGTTCTTATGAACTTAATACTCTAGATGCATGCTGGATAGCGGTCGATGTGTGGAGTAATAGTAGTAGATGCAGAATCGTTTCGGTCTACTTGACACGGACGTGATGCCTATATTCACGATCATTGCCTTAGATATCTTCATAACTATGCGCTTTTCTACCAATTGCTCGGCAATAATTTGTTCACCCACCGTAATACATGCTATCTAGAGAGAAGCCACTAGTGAAACCTATGGCCCCTGGGTCTCTTTCTTATTATATTGCATCTCTTTTATTTACATCGCATCTCGTTTACTATTATGCAATCTTTACTTTCCAATCTATACAACCAAAATACCAAAAATATTTACTTTACTATCTTTATTAGATCTCACTTTTGTGAGTGACCGTGAAGGGATTGACAACCCCTTTATCGCGTTGGTTGCAAGGTTCTTGATTGTTTGTGCAGGTACTAGGTGACTTGTGCGTTGTCTCCTACTGGATTGATACCTTGGTTCTCAAAAACTGAGGGAAATACTTACGCTACTTTGCTGCATCACCCTTTCCTCTTAAAGGGAAAACCAACGCATGCTCAAGAGGTAGCAATATTAAGGCCTCCTTCTAATAGAGTACCGGACCAAAGCATTAGCACTTACTGAATACATGAACTCCTCAAACTACGGTCATCACCGCGAGTGGTCCCGACTATTGTCACTCCGGAGTTGCCCGATCATAACACGTAGTAGGTGACTATAACTTGCAAGATAGGATAAAGAACACAAATATATTCATGAAAACATAATAGGTTCAGATCTGAAATAATGGCACTCGGGCCCTAGCGACAAGAATTAAGCATAGCAAAGTCATAGCAACATCAATCGTAGAACATAGAGGATACTAGGGATCAAACCCTAACAAAACTAACTCGATTACATGGTAAATCTCATCCAACCCATCACGGTCCAGCAAGCCTACGATGGAATTACTCACGCACGGCGGTGAGCATCATGAAATTGGTGATGGAGGATGGTTGATGATGACGATGGCGACGGATTCCCCTCTCAAGAGCCCAAACGAACTCCAGATCTGCCCTCCCGAGGAAGAACAGGGCTTGGCGGCGGCTCCGTATCGTAAAACGCGATGAATCCTTCTCTCTGATTTTTTTTCTCCCCGAAAGTGAATATATGGAGTTGGAGTTGAGGTCTGTGGAGATCCAGGGGGCCCACAAGGTTGGAGGGCGCGCCCCCCACCCTTGTGGCTAGGGTGTGGGCCCCCTGCTGCTAATTCTTTCACCAATATTTTTTATTAATTCCAAAAGTTATCTCCGTGAAGTTTTAGGTCATTCCGAGAACTTTTTATTCTGCACAAAAATAACACCGTGGCAATTCTGCTAAAAACAGTGTCAGTCCGGGTTATTTCCATTTAAATCATGCAAATTAGAGTCCAAAACAAGGGCAAAAGAGTTTGGAAAAGTAGATACGACGGAGACGTATCAACTCCCCCAAGCTTAAACCTTTGCTTGTCCTCAAGCAATTCAGTTGACAAACTGAAAGTGATAAAGAAAAACTTTTACAAACTCTGTTTGATCTTGTTGTCACAAATATGTAAATCCAGCGTTCAAGTTTTCAGCAAAGATTATGAACTAACCATATTCATAATAACTTTTAGGTCTCACATTTACCCATATCAATGGCATAATCAACTAGCGAGCAACAATAATAAATCTCGGATGACAACATTTTTCTCAAAACAATCATGATATGATATAACAAGATGGTATCTCGCTAGCCTTTTCTGAGACCGCAAAACATAAATGCAGAGCACCCCTGAAGATCAAGGACTGACTAGACATTGTAATTCATGGTAAAAGAGATCCAGTCACAGTCATACTCGATATAAATTAATAACAATGCATACAAATGACAGTGGTGCTCTCTAACTAGTGCTTTTTATGAGAGGATGATGACTCAGCAATAAAAGTAAATAGACGGGGCCTTCACAGAGAGAAGCAAGGATTTGCAGAGGTGCCAGAGCTCGAGTTTTGAAATAGAGATTGAATAATATTTTGAGCGGTATGCGCTCATTGTCAACATAACAACCAAGAGATCTCGGTATCTTCCATGCTACATACATTATAGGCGGTTCCCAAACAGAATGGTAAAGTTTATACTCCCCCGCCACCAACAAGCAGACTCGACGGCTGGTCCGAAACAACGGGTACCGGACAACTAACAACAATCAGGGGGAGTTTTGTCTGCAATTATTTTGATTTGATTTTCTTTGAACATGGGACTGGGCATCCCAGTTACCAGCCATTTTCTCGTGAATGATGAGCGGAGTTCACTCATCGTGAGAATAACCCACCTAGCATGGAAGATATTGACAACCCTAGTTGGTACATGAGCTATTCGAGCATACAAAACAGATTATCATTTGAAGGTTTAGAGTTTGGCACATGCACATTTACTTGGAACGGCAGGTAGATACCACATATAGGAAGGTATGGTGGACTCCTATGGAACAACTTTGGGGTTTATAGAAGTGGATGCACAAGCAGTATTCCCGCTTAGTACAAATGAAGGCTAGAAAGAGACTGGGAAGCGACCAACTAGAGTGCAACAACAATCATAAACATGCATTGAGATTAACCAACATTGAATGCAAGCATGAGTAGGATATAAATCACCATGAAAATAAATATCGTAGAGGCTATGTTGTTTCAACTACATGTGTGAACATGTGCCAAGTCAAGCCACTCAAATCAATTCAAAGGAGGATACCATCCTATCATACTACATCACAACAATTTTAATTTCCATGTTGGCACACAAGGTAAACCATTATAAACTCCTAGCTAATTAAGCATGGCATGAGTAACTATAATCTCTAATTTTCATTGCAAATATGTTTCATTCATAATAGGCTGAATCAGGAATGATAAACTAATCATATTTAACAAAACAAGATAGGTCAAGTTCATACCAGCTTTTCCTCATCTCAATCATTTCATCATATATCGTCATTATTGCCTTTCAATTGCACGACCGAACGGTGTGGATAATAATAATAGTGCACGTGCATCGGACTAAAGCTGGAGTCTGCAAACATTTATCCATAGGAGAAGACAAGGTAATATGGGCTCTTTTGTAGATCAACAATAATGCATGAGACCCACTCAACATTTTCATCGTGGTCTTCTCCTCTCGAACCCCAAAGAAAAGAAAATAATTTCAAAGAAACACACTGAAATATTTTTGGAGTTTTTGTTTTCCTGAAGAAAGAGAAACAAGTACGAGAAAAACTATTTACACGGGAAAGCTCCCAACAAGCAAACGAAGAACATGAAATCTTTTTGGGTTTTCTTTAATTTTTACTACTAAGCATGCATAGAAAGTAAACTAACTACAACTAAATTTTTTGGTTTTTTTCTTAAGGTTTTTCAAACACACAAGAAGAAAGCGGAAAAACAAAATAAACTAGCATGTATAATACAATGAAAAAGTATGAGCACCGACAACTAGAATGAGTGTGTGATCATGAATATAATGTCGGTGAGAAATACGTACTTCCCCAAGCTTAGGCTTTTGGCCTAAGTTGGTCTAAGGCCACTGGCCTGGTGGATATCCAAAGTTGTAGTTGGGGTTGTACTGAGACGCATCAGCTACTGCCTGAAGGGCTGCATCATGGAGGCGAGCAGCCTCCGGTGTTCTCTCATACTCGTTTGCCTCCTCTCTAGTTACAAAATATCGTCCATTTGCCTGAAAGTTAAAGAAAGCAAGAGCAGGAAGAGTAACAAGGACGGCACGCCGTCTATCAAAGATTAGTCGGTACTGGAGGATCTGGTTGTTCCTCTTAAGAAACTGGTGGCGTACCATGGCCTCATAATCCAGAAAAGCAGGCGGCAACTCAATATCATAACTTCTAATAGGTACATTCAAATAGTTAGCTAAACGAGTTGCATAAATACCACCAAATAAATCTCCATCTTTAGCATTAAGATGTAGCCTTCTAGCAATAATGGCCCCCAAATTATATCATTTATCACCTAACACCGCACACTTGAGGACACTAAGATCTGGGACGCAAACATGGCAAAGTTCATGTTTACCATTAATACACCTACCATTAAAAAGAGCAAAATAATGTATGACAGGAAAGTGAATGCTCCCTACGGTTGCTTGTGTGATATTTCTAGTTTCTCCAATAGTGATACTAGCAAGGAAATCATTATATTCAGATTTGTGAGGCTCACTAAGACTACCCCATTGCAGAATTTTTTACATGCATCACAAAAGTCTTCTAGGTCCATGGTATAAGATTCATCATAAAGATCAAAACATGATAGTATGAGTATTACGCTTAGATGAAAACTCAAACCTCCGCACGAAGGAATCGGTGAGATAATAATAATGCAAGCATTGGTCCGATAAGAAGTCCTCGAGGCCGGCATTTTGTATGTACGCATAGAATTCATCCTTGAAACTTGCATGATCCATAAATTCATCCGACGACCATTCACACGGCTTTACTTGAGCTTCTCTTTGTGGGTCAAGGTCCAATTCGCGTATCGCATGCCTCGGTGCTTGCTTCCTTGAAGAACCACCTTGGTACATTTTCCTAGACATTTTTCTTCCTCTAAAAAATTTCTAAAAATTTTTGTGACTCAAAATAAAAGTGAACCAAACTCAACAAAATTGATAGCAACTAATCCTACAAGTTCCTAGAGGCTATATCATGCATTAAAACTACTTTGGACCATATAAATTTGACATGCAAGCTCAAGAACAAGGTTAGCATAGCAGCAAAAATTTGAAATAAATAAAGCACTAGAACAAAAACTAATTTGACCATTGGAGGAGTCACACACCGAAGAACAATTCCCCAAAGCAGTTTTGTGAACGGAGCTTTGAGCAAAGAGATAAAAATGGAAGCAAGATGAGTAAGAACACGAGTTTGAGTAATGGAGTGATTGTTTCTGGAGGAAGAAGGAGCGGATGGGTGCTGGAATAAGTGGAGGGGGCCACGTGGGGCCCACAAGGTCAGGGGGCGCGCCCCAGGTGGGTGGGCGTGCCCTCCACCCTTGTGGCCAGCTGGTGAGGCCCCGTGGTGTGTTCTTTGCATCAAAAATTCTAAAATATTCAATAAAAAATCATATCCAATTTTCAGGGCATTTGGAGAACTTTTATTTCGGGACATTTTTATTGCATGGATAATTCAGAAAACAAACAAAAAAACTATTTTTTCTTTATTTAAACTAAATAACAGAAAGTAAAAGATGGGTAGAGAGAGTTGTGCATTCTAAATTCATCCATCTCATGCTCATCAAAAGAAATCCATTAACAAGGTTGATCAAGTCTTATTAACAAACCCCTTCCGAATGACATGAAACCGGAGAATTTTTGAATAACACTAGGTTACCTCTACGGGGATATGCATTTCCCCAACAATAAGAATATCATATTTCTTTTTGGCAGTAGGTAGAGGGAATTCAAAACCTCCAATAGTAATAGTTGAAAATTTTCCAATAGAATTGATACTATGCACTTGAGGTTGTTTCTTCGGAAAGTGTACCATATGCTCATTACCATTAACATGAAAAGTGACATTGCCTTTGTTGCAATCAATAACAGCCCCTGCAGTATTCAAAAAGGCTCTACCAAGGATAATCAACATACTATCGTCCTCGGGAATATCAAGAATAACAAAGTCCGTTAAAATAGTAATGTTTGCAACCACAACAGGCACATCCTCACAAATACCGATGGGTATAGCAGTTGATTTATCATCCATTTGCAAATAAATTTCAGTATGTGTCAACTTATTCAATTCAAGTCTACGATACAAAGAGAAAGGCATAATACTAACACCGGCTCCAAGATCACATAAAGCAGTTTTAACATAGTTTCTTTTAATGGAGCATGGTATAGTTGGTACTCCTCGATCTCCAAGTTTCTTTGGTATTCCACGCTTAAAAGTATAATTAGCAAGCATGGTGGAAATTTCATCTTCCGATATATTTATTTTATTAGTAACAATATCTTTCATATACTTGGCATAAGGAGGCATTTTAAGCATATCAGTCAAACAAATACACAAAAAGATAGGTCTAATCATTTCAGCAAAGCGCTTAAAATCCTCATCATCCTTTTTCTTGGATGGCTTAGGAGGAAAGGGCATGGGTTTTGAACCCATGGTTCTCTTTCTGTACCATGTTTCCTAGCAATGAACTATTTCTTATCATAACGTTGATTCTTTGATTGTGGGTTATCAAGATCAACAGCAGGTTCAGTATCTACATCATTATCATTACTAGGTTGAGCATCAACATGAACATCATTATCAACATTATCACTAGGTTCATGTTCATCACCAGATTGTGTCTTAGCATCAGAAATAGAAATATCATTGGGATTCTCAGGTGTGTCTATAACAGGTTCACTAGCATGCAAAGTCCTGTCGGTTTTGTTTTTCTTTTTATTACTAGGACTAGGTGCATCAGTATTATTTCTCTGAGAATCTTGCTCAACTCTCTTAGGATGGCCCTCAGGGTACAAAGGTTCCTGGGTCATTTTACCACCTCTAGTCATAACCCTAACACCATTATCATTATTCTTACTATTCAACTCATCAAGCAATTCATCTTGTGCCTTAAGTACTTGTTCTACTTGAGTTGTAACCGTGGAAGCATGTTTACTAATAAGCTTAAGATCATTAACAGTTATGTTCATATAATCACCCAAGTGGTCAAGCATGTAAGCATTACGTTTCAATTGTCTACTAACATAAGCATTGAAATTCTCTTGTTTAACAATAAAATTATCGAACTCATCTAAGCATTGACTAGCAGACTTATAATGAGGAATATCACCTTCATCAAATCTACGGAGAGACTTTACCTCTACTACCTGTGTCAGGTTATCAAGACCATGTATTTCTTCAATAGGTGGTAGATTCTTAACATCTTCAGCTTTAATACCTTTTTCTTTCATAGATTTCTTTGCTTCTTGGATATCTTCAGGACTGAGAAATAGAATACTCCTTTTCTTCAGAGTTGGCTTCGGAGTTGGTTCAGGAAGTGTCCATTCATTTTCATTACTCAATATATTATTCAATAGCAATTCAGCTTGCTGAATAGTTCTTTCCCTGAAAACACAACTAGCACAACTATCCACGTGGTCTCTGGAAGCATCGGTTAGTCCATTATAAAAGATATCAAGTATTTCATTTTTCTTGAGAGGATGACCAGGCAAAGCATTAAGTAATTAGAGAAGCCTCCTCCAAGCTTGTGGGAGACTCTCTTCTTCAATTTGCACAAAATTAAATATTTCCTTTAAAGCAGCTTGTTTCTTATTAGCAAGGAAATATTTTTGAGAGAAGTAATAAATCATATCCTGGGGACTATGCACACAACCAGGAGCAAGAGAATTAAACCATATCTTAGCATCACCCATTAATGAGAAAGGAAATAATTTGAGAATATAGTAATAGTGAATTTTTTCCTCATGAGCAAATAGGGTTGCTATATCATTCAATTTAGTAAGATGTGCCACAACAGTTTCAGATTCATAACCATAGAAAGGATCAGATTCAACCAGTAATTAACTCAGGATCGACAGAGAATTCATAATCCTTATCAGTAACAAAGATAGGTGAAGTAGCAAAAGCGGGATCATATTTCATTCTAGCATTCAAGGATTTTTCTTTCAGCTTAGCTAAAAATTTCTTAAGATCCTCCCTATCATTACAAGCAAAGAAGTCTCTAGCAGTTTCTTCTTCCATAACGTAACCCTCAGGAACAACAGGTAATTCATATCTAGGGGGAGAATCATAATCATCAGTTTCAGTAATTTCATTCTCTCTAACCCTAGCAATTTGTTCATCAAGAAATTCACCTAGTGGCACATTATTGTCAAGCATAGAAGTAGTATCATCATAAGCATCATCCATAGCAGAAGTGGCACCATCAATAACATGCGACATATCAGAATCAATAGCAGGTGTAGGTGTCGCAAGTTTACTCAAAACAGAAGGAAAATCAAGTGCGGAGCTAGATGGCAGTTCCTTACCTCCCCTCGTAGTTGAGGGAAAAATCTTAGTTCTTTGATCTTTCAGATTCCTCATAGTGATCAACAGATATAAATCCCAAGTGACTCAGAGAAAAGAGCTATGCTCCCCAGCAACGGCGCCAGAAAAAGGTCTTGATAACCCACAAGTATAGGGGATCGCAACAGTTTTCAAGGGTATAGTATTCAACCCAAATTTATTGATTCGACACAAGGGGAGCCAAAGAATATTCTCAATTATTAGCAGCTGAGTTGTCACTTCAACCACACCTGAAAGACTTAATATCTGCAGCAAAGTATTTAGTAGCAAAGTAGTATGGAAGTAACGGTAACAGTGGCAAAAGTAACAATAGTAGTCTTGTAGCAATCATAGCAGTAGCAACGGAAAAGTAACTTAGCAAAGATCAATATGAAACGAGCTCGTAGGCAATGGATCCATGATGGATAATTATGTCGGATGGCATTCATCATGCAACGGTTATAACATAGGGTGACACAGTACTAGCTCCAGTTCATCAATATAATATAGGCATGTATTCCGAATATAGTCATACGTGCTTATGGAAAAGAACTTGCATGACATATTTTGCCCTACCCTCCCGTGGCAATGGGGTCCTATTGGAAACTAAGGGATATTAAGGCCTTGTTTTAATAGAGTACCGGACCAAAGCACTAGCACTTAGTGAATACATGAACTCCTCAAACTACGGTCATCGCCGGGAGTGGTCCGGACTATTGTCACTCTGGGGTTGCCGGATCATAACACGTAGTAGGTGACTATAAGTTGCAAGATAGGATCAAGAACGCAAATATATTCATGAAAACATAATAGGTTCAGATCAGAAATCATGGCACTCGGGCCCTAGTGACAAGCATTAAGCATAGCAAAGTCATAGCAACATCAATCGTAGAACATAGTGGATACTAGGGATCAAACCCTAACAAAACTAACTCGATTACATGGTAAATCTCATCCAACCCATCACGGTCCAGCAAGCCTATGATGGAATTACTCACGCACGGCGGTGAGCATCATGAAATTGGTGATGGAGGATGGTTGATGATGCCGATGGCGACGGATTCCCCTCTCCGGAGCCCTAAATGGACTCCAGATCTGCCCTCCCGAGGAAGAACATGGCTTGGCGGCGGCTCCGTACCGTAAAACGCGATGCATCCTTCACTCTGATTTTTTTTCTCTCCGAAAGTGAATATATGGAGTTGCAGTTGAGGTCGGTGAAGGTTCAGGAGGCCCACAAGGTCGGAGGGCGCGCCCCCACCCTTGTGGCTAGGGTGTGGGTCCCCTACTGCTAATTCTTTTGCCAATGTTTTTTATTAATTCCAAAAGTTATCCCCGTGAAGTTTCAGGTCATTCCGAGAACTTTTTATTCTGCACAAAAATAACACCATGGCAATTCTGCTGAAAACAGCGTCAGTCCAGGTTAGTTCCATTCAAATCATGCAAGTTAGAGTCCAAAACAAGGGCAAAAGAGTTTTGAAAAGTAGATACGACGGAGACGTATCATGAAGCTGCTTATATATTGGGCATCAAGATCTATAGAGATAGATCAAAAGCTTAATTTGACTTTCACAAAGCACATACCGTGATAAAGTTTTGAAGAAGTTCAAAATGGATCAGTCAAAGAAAGGGTTCTTGCCTGTGTTGCAAGGTGTGAAGTTGAGTAAGACTCAAAACCCGACCACGGCAGAATATATATAGAGAGAATGAAAGTCCTTCTGTATGCCTCAGCCATAGGTTCTATATAGTATTCCATGCTGTGTACCAAACATGTTGAGTACCTTGCCATTAGTTTGGCAAGAGGGTACAATGGTGATCCAGGAGTAGATCATCGAACATCAGTCAAAATTATCCTTAGAGGAGTAAGGAAACATTTCTCGGTTATGGAGGTGATAAAGAGTTCGTCGTAAAGACTTACGTCAATGCAAGCTTTGACACCGATCTGGATGACTCTGAGTCTCGATCTGGATACATATTGAAAGTGGGAGCAATTAGCTAGAGTAGCTCCATGCATAGCATTGTAGACATAGAAATTTGCAAAATACATACGGATCTGAATGTGACAGACCCGTTGACTAAGCCTATCTCACAAGCAAAACATGATCAGACCTTAGTACTCTTTGGGTGTTAATCACATAGTGATGTGAACTAGATTATTGACTCTAGTAAACCCTTTGGGTGTTGTTCATATGGCGATGTGAATTATTGGTGTTAAATCACATGGTGATGTGAACTTGTGGCACCCCGGCTCAGAAACTGGAACGCCCCGTATTCCATCCCAGAGATCTAGGAGAAGTCTTCTGGAATACGGCACTGCTTAGCATAGAACAAATCATCTCTTTATTACAAGCTATATGGATGCAAGGGGATTACATCGGCACAACGACACTACGCCTGCCATGATTGCTCCATGCAAGCAGCAGAACAACATGAAGCAGCGGAATAACTACTGGCAGCGGAACAACAACGATGGTGATGAACTCCACTCCGCAGGGACTCTGGCTGGAACGCTTATCCTAGCTCGCAAACAAGGGATCCATGGAAAACAAGCAATCAAATCTGGCATGACCTGTAAACTGGCATGACACGCCAGGTCAGTATATTGAATGTACTTGCAAGCTCACAGCAACCAAAGCAATCAAGACAGACAACAGCATGGCAATTACCGGTTAACACGGATTAACATGATACAATCAGAACAACATGGCATGAACAACATGATACAGCTAGAACAATACGAGCATGGCATGAACATATAAACATGATGACACTATCATGCAACATGATGACGTTATCATGCACCCACTTACTATGTTCGGGTTACCTCGTAACCATCACGGACATCACACTATCATCTCAGGATCCAATCAAGCTTGGTATTAACAATACCATAGTAATCATTACATAACCACAAGGAGCTTGATCTTTACCCTTGACTCTCGCATAATACCACAAATATCCATCAACTCGGTATCCTCGATACCACGGTGATCATCTCATGATAACAATCAACTTCTTTCTCATCATCGACCCAAGGTTGTTATTAAGCACATTATTATTATTACTGTTGACCCACAATGTGACCAACTACGAACTGGGCCCATATCCGCAGGCGCGGCTATCGATAGATTTAATATACACTCTGCAGAGGTAGCGCACTGTACCCACACCACAGAACCCATGGCCTCGCACTCCCATTCGGGTGGACCAACGACATTCCGACAAAACCGTCCTACTGCCATGACACTCTCCCGGCCACTCCGACAAACTCCCCTTTGGGCTAAGTCATGGGTGGCCCCATGCCTACCAAAGGCATCAACGGCCACCGTCGTGGCAAAACAAAAATGGTCCCAAACGGGGACAAGGATCCTTACAACAAGAACGGGCACACAAGGCTTATGCCGTCCTACCCGGCCAAGGTAGCGCCCGCGCATAACCTTCCATCGTTGGAGGCACCGGCAAGAGGCATGACACTAGACCCAGTTAGGACCTCCCCATAAAGGCAAATGTGGTTGCACTGGTCAGCTCGATTTGGTGGCACCATGACTCAGCCAACATTTGTTCAAGTTCAATTTAATCCGTTTAAACTTGAATGCAATATGCTGAGCCATGATAAAATAACATGATGCAATTACAATGCATGAGCATGATATAGGCATGGGGTGCAACATAACTATCAACCATATCAACAATGAATCATATCCAACTGAGCATGGCATAATGACGAGCATGAATATCACAAGTATAACACTACTCATAGCATAACATGACCACTAACATCAACAATAAATACCATGCAATAACACATCAATAACATTACCGAGTAAACACCTAACCAACTAACAACAAAGGAACAATGCATATCAACAGTACTCGGTAACCAACGACAGTCATGCACCGAAGAACATGACCAACCCAACATGTACTACTACCAAGCATGACCAATATGAAAGTAATACTAGTAGGTAGAACATGATAACAGAGTGCCAGAAAACATAGCATGATGGTAACCACCGATCCATAAGCATAACCATAATAACGACAGCAGTAGCAAAACAAACATAAAGTTATTAAATATTTGAGTTGAAAACCAATGCTACCGCATGGCTATCATGCAAATGGTGGTCGTGGCTTGCCTGGGGATGAAGAAGGCTCCGGGGAGAAGTGCGGTGAAGCCACGGAAAGGATTCGCCGGAAAAGATTCTCTCTCGGAGGGAGCTGATTAGGGGCAAGGGCAAAAATGTCATTTCCAGTATGTAAAACCATAGTGAAAATGATACCAATAGAACGGGCACAACGAGACAAAGAAGTAGGCTTTGGATTCACCTGATTCGGAGTCTCGAGCAAAAAGTTTCGTTCATGTGATATGTGCAAATCTTGGAGCGTCTTTTGCATTTAGTTTTCACTTTTCTTTGATGCACCATGCTGGTATGAGATAGTCCATGGTTGATTTATAGAATGCTCTTTGCACTTCACTTATATCTTTTGAGTATGGCTTTATAGAATGCTTAATGTGCTTCACTTATATCATTTGAAGTTTGGATTGCCTGTTTCTCTTCACATAGAAAACTGCCATTTGTAGATTGCTCTTTTGCTTCACTTATATTTGTTAGAGCATGGGCATATCTTTTGTAGAAAGAATTAAACTCTCCTGCTTCACTATATCTATTTAGAGAGATGACATGAATTGGTCATTCACATGGTTAGTCATAAAATCCTACATAAAACTTGTAGATCACTGAATATGATATGTTTGATTCCTTGCAATAGTTTTGCGATATAAAGGTGGTGATATTAGAGTTGTGCTAGTTGAGTAATTGTGAAATTGAGAAATACTTGTGTTGAGGTTTGCAAGTCCCGTAGCATGCACGTATGGTAAACGTTGTGTGACAAATTTGAAGCATGGGGTGTTCTTTGATTGGTTTCCTTATGAGTGGTGGTCGGGGACGAGCAACGGTCTTTTCCTACCAATCTATCCCCCTAGGGGCATGTGTAGTAGTACTTTGCTTCGAGGGCTAATAAACTTTTGCAATAAGTATATGAGTTCTTTATGACTAATGCGAGTCCATGGATTATACGCACTCTTACCTTTTCGCAATTTGCTAGCCTCTTCGCTACCATGCATTGCCCTTTCTCACCTCGAGAGTTGGTGCAAACTTCGCCGGTGCATCCAAACCCCGTGATACGATATGCTCTATCACACATAAGCCTCCTTATATCTTCCTCAAAACAGCCACCATACCTACCTATTATGGCATCTCCATAGCCATTCCGAGATATATTGCCATGCAACTTCCATCATCATCATATACATGACTTGAGCATTCATTGTCATATTGCTTTGCATGATCGTAAGATAGCTAGCATGATGTTTTCATGGCTTGTCCATTTTTTGATGTCATTGCTATGCTAGATCATTGCACATCTCGGTACACCGCCAGAGGCATTCATACAGAGTCATATCTTTGTTCTACTATCGAGTTGTAATATTGAGTTGAAATAAAAGTGTGATGATCATCATTATTAGAACATTGTCCCATGTGAGGTTATCAAAATAAAAGAGGCCAAAGAAGCCCAAATAAAAAAAGAGGCCAAAGAAGCCCACCAAAAAAATGAGAGAAAAAGAGAGAAGGGGCAATGTTACTATCCTTTTACCACACTTGTGCTTCAGAGTAGCACCGTGTTCTTCATATAGAGAGTCTCTTGAGTTATCACTTTCATATACTAGTGGGAATTTTCAGTATAGAACTTGGCTTGTATATTCCAACGATGGGCTTCCTCAAGTGCCCCAGGTCTTCATGAGCAAGCAAGTTGGATGCACACCCACTTAGTTTCAGTTGGAGCTTTCATATACTTATAGCTCTAGTGCATTCGTTGCATGGCAATCCCTACTCGTCGCATTGACATCAATTGATGGGCATCTCCATAGCCCGTTGATTAGCCACGTCAATGTGAGACTTTCTCTTTTTATGTCTTCTCACATAACCCATATCATCATACTCTATTCCACCCATAGTGTTATGTCCATGGCTTGCGCTCATGTATTGCGTGAGGGTTGAAAAGGCTGAAGCGCATTAAAAAGTATGAACCAATTGCTTGGCTTGTCATCGGGGTTGTGCATGATGGGAGCATTTTGTGTGACGAAAATGAAGCATGGCCAAACTATATGATTTTGTAGGGATGAGCTTTCTTTGGCTATGTTATTCTGAGAGGACATAATTGCTTGGTTGGTATGCTTGAAGTATTATTGTCTTAATTTCAAATGATGGACTATTGCTTTGAATCACTCGTGTCTTAATATGAATGCCATGATTAGATTACATGATCAAGATTATGCTAGGTAGCATTCCACATCAAAAATTATCCTTTTTATCATTTACCTACTCGAGGACGAGTAGGAATTAAGCTTGGGGATGCTGATACATCTCCGTCGTATCTATAATTTTTGATTGTTCCACGCCAATATTCTACAACTTTTACATACTTTTGGCAACTTTTTATACTATTTTTGGGACTAACATATTGATCCAGTGCCCAGTGCCAGTTCCTGTTTGTTGCATCTTTTTGTTTTGCAGAAAATCCATATCAAACAGAGTCCAAACGAGATAAAAACCGACGGATTTTTTTGGAATATATGTGAATTTTGGGAAGTGGAATGAACGCGAGACAATGCCCGAGGGGCCCACGAGGGTGAGGGGCGCGCCCCAGGGGTCAGGCGCGCCCTGGGCCCTCATGGCCACTCCGTAAGGCGTTGGTGCCCTTCTTTCGCCACAAGAAAGCCAATATCCGGATAAAAATCGTGTCCAAATTTCAACCCAATCGGAGTTATGGATCTCCAGGAATATAAGAAACGGTGAAAGGGCAGAATCCAGAGCACAAAAACAGAGAGAGACAGAGAGACAGATCCAATCTCGGAGGGGCTCTCGCCCCTCCCATGCCATGGAGGCCAAGGACCAGAGGGGAAACCCTTCTCCCATCTAGGGAGAAGGTCAAGGAAGAAGAAGAAGAAGGGGGCCCTCGCCCCCTCTCTTCCGGTGGCGCCGGAACGCCGCCGGGGCCATCATCGTCACCGCAATCTACACCAACACCTATGTCATCTTCACCAACATCTTCATAACCTTCCCCCATCTATCTACAGCGGTCCAGCCTCCCACAACCTGCTGTACCATCTACTTGAACATGGTGCTTTATGCTTCATATTATTATCCAATGATGTGTTGCCATCCTATGATGTCTGAGTAGATTTTCGTTGTCCTATCGGTAATTGGTGAATTGCTATGATTGGTTTAATTTGCTTGTGGTTATGTTGCTGTCCTTTGGTGCCCATCATATGAGCGCGCGCGTGGATCACACCATAGGGTTAGTTGTATGTTCATAGGACTATGTATTGGAGGGCAAGAGTGACAGAAGCTTCAACCTAGCATAGAAATTGATGCATACGGGATTGAAGGGGGACCAATATATCTTAATGCTATGGTTGGGTTTTACCTTAATGAACGTTAGTAGTTGCGGATGCTTGCTAATAGTTCCAATCATAAGTGCACAGAATTCCAAGTCAGGGATGACATGCTAGCAGTGGCCTCTCCCACATAAAACTTGCTATCGGTCTAGTAAAGTAGTCAATTGCTTAGGGACAATTTCGCAACTCCTACCACCACTTTTCCATACTCGCTTTACTAACTTTATTCTGTATTTATCTAAACAGCCCCTAGATTTTATTTACGTGCTCTTTATATTCTTGCAAACCTATCCCATTACACCTACAAAGTACTTCTAGTTTCATACTTGTTTTAGGTAAAGCGAACGTCAAGCGTGCGTAGAGTTGTATCGGTGGTCGATAGAACTTGAGGGAATATTTGTTCTACCATTAGCTCCTCGTTGGGTTCGACACTCTTACTTATCGAAAGAGGCTACAATTGATCCCCTATACTTGTGGGTTATCACTACGCACACGTAAGATCTATCATGGTGATGCATAGCAACGAGAGGGGAGAGTGTAGTCCACGTACCCTCGTAGACCGTAAGCGAAAGCGTTATGACAACATGGTTGATGTAGTCATACGTCTTCATGATCTGACCGATCCTAGTACCGAAAGTACGGCACCTCCGCGATCTGCACACATTCGGCTCGGTGACATCCCATGAAATCTCGATCCAGCTGAGTGTCGAGGGAGAGCTTCGTCAGCACGACGGCGTGATGATGGTGATGATGAAGCTACCGGCGCAGGGCTTTGCCTAAGCACTACAACAATATGACCGAGGTGGATTATGGTGGAGGGGGGCACCGCACACGGCTAAGAGATCAATGATCAACTTGTGTGTCTATGGGGTGCCCCCCTCTGATGTCTACTACGCAACCTTCTTCTTGTAGACGTTGTTGGGCCTCCAAGTGCAGAGGTTTGTAGGACAGTAGCAAATTTCCCTCAAGTGGATGACCTAAGGTTTATCAATCCGTGGGAGGCGTAGGATGAAGATGGTCTCTCTCAAACAACCCTGCAACCAAATAACAAAGAGTCTCTTGTGTCCCCAACACACCCAATACAATGGTAAATTGTATAGGTGCACTAGTTCGGCGAAGAGATGGTGATACAAGTGCAATATGGATGGTAGATATGGGTTTTTGTAATCTGAAAATACAAAAAAAGCAAGGTAACTAATGGTAAAAGTGAGCGTAAACGGTATTGCAATGCGTTGAAACAAGGCCTAGGGTTCATACTTTCACTAGTGCAAGTTCTCTCAACAATAATAACATAATTGGATCATATAACTATCCCTCAACATGCAACAAAGAGTCACTCCAAAGTCACTAATAGCGGAGAACAAACGAAGAGATTATGGTAGGGTACGAAACCACCTCAAAGTTATTCTTTCTGATCGATCTATTCAAGAGTCCGTAGTAAAATAACACGAAGCTATTCTTTCCGTTCGATCTACCATAGAGTTCGTACTAGAATAACACCTTAAGACACAAATCAACCAAACCCTAATGTCACCTAGATACTCCAATGTCACCTCAAGTATCTGTGGGTATGATTATACAATATGCATCACACAATCTCAGATTCATCTATTCAACCAACACAAAGAACTTCAAAGAGTGCCCCAAAGTTTCTACCGGAGAGTCAAGACGAAAACGTGTGCCAACCCCTATGCAAAAGTTCACGAGGTCACGGAACCCGCAAGTTGATCACCAAAACATACATCAAGTAGATCACGTGATATCCCATTGTCACCATAGATAAGCACATGCAAGACATACATCAAGTGTTCTGAAATCCTTAAAGACTCAATCCGATAAGATAACTTCAAAGGGAAAACTCAATCCATTACAAGAGAGTAGAGGGGGAGAAACATCATAAGATCCAACTATAATAGCAAAGCTCGCGATACATCAAGATCGTACCACCTCAAGAAAACGAGAGAGAGAGAGAGAGAGATCAAACACATAGCTACTGGTACATACCCTCAGCCCCGAGGGTGAACTACTCCCTCCTCGTCATGGAGAGCGCCGGGATGATGAAGATGGCCACCGGAGAGGGATCCCCCCTCCGGCAGGGTGCCGGAACGGGTCTAGATTGGTTTTCGGTGGCTACAGAGGCTTGCGGCAGCGGAACTCCCAATCTAGGTTATGTTCTAGGGGTTTCTGTATATATAAGAGGTTTTGGCGTCGGGAACAAGTCAGGGGGGTATCCGGGCTGTCCATGAGGTAGGGGCACTCCCAGGGGGGTGGGCGCGCCTCCCACCCTCGTGGGCAGCCCGGGACTCTTCTGGCCCAACTCTTTTACTCCACGGCCTTCTTCTGGTCCAAAAATAAGCTCCGTCAGGTTTCAGGTCAATTGGACTCGGTTTGGTTTTCCTTTTCTGCGATACTCAAAACAAGGGAAAAACAGAAACTGGCACTGGGTTCTAGGTTAATAGGTTAGTCCCAAACATTATCTAAAATAGCATATAAATGCATATAAAACATCCTAGAAGGATAATATAATACTCCCTCCGTTCCGAAATACATGACGCTGGGGTTTTTCCGACCAGGTGAAAAAGCAGTGAAATGACCAGGTTACCCTTCAGTTTTGAATTCTCGCGTCATCTCCACCCAGGTCGTCTTCCAGATCCACCCGCCTCCGTCGCCCCCCACCTCTAGATCCTCCACCTCCATCTCCCCCGCCTCCGTCACCCCCACCTCCACCTCCACCTCCATCGCCTCCCATCTCGCCCAACAGATCCCCTCCCATCCTCCCCATCTTCCTGGGCCAGCAGACCCCCCTCGTCGTCCTAGGCCAGCAGATCCCCCACCTCGTCATCCCAAGGTCAGCGCCCTGCTGCAGATTGTCGCCACCCTCCTAGGGCCTCGCCAGCTCCACCTCTAGGTACTACAGATCGCCGCTGACTTCAGGTCCTAGTCGTTCAATAGGTCCAAAAACGGGCAATTTAGTTGCAAATTTAGCATGACAAAAATCAGTACTGGAGCATGATGTTGGAGGATTCAAAAAATAGTACTACATTGGAGTAAAAGTGCAGTACTCCAATGATGTTGGAGTATCATTAACAAAAAATCAGTACTACTGGAACAATTGCATGATGTTGGAGTATCATTAACAAAATAACATGATGTTGGAGTACAATTGCATGATGAAGTACTACAGAGACAGAATCACTTTTACAACGTCATGCAACATCATTTTCATGACAAGAGTACTATTGCATGATGTTGGAGTACTATAGTGCTTGATGTTGCATGAACTTATACCGTGGCAGTACCTGAACAGGATCCAGGTCCAGCAGGTGGAGCTCCAGGCTCCATTGCACCAACTTCAGAACATGCAGCAACTGAAAAAGGAAATAGACATAGTCAGGGCAGAGGCATGGATTTTGATCTCAATTGCACTCCAGCCGAAGAAGACATACTCCAAGATGATATGAACATGGAAGAGGAAGAGGGCATCGATCCCGGTCAAGATGCAGTTGGTGAGCTCCAGTACTCCTGCCATGAACAATCAATAGTTCATTTGTACTCCTATAATGGAGTAGCTAGGAAGTGTTGAGCAATTAAAAAATCCATTTGGTATTAACAATGTTTAACAACAAAGTTTGGTATTAAACGTGTGTGAAAATTGATTTTCTAAACACACACATTCCCTGGGACTTGATGCCATATTCAAGTTCTAAGATCAGGTCATAAATTGTTTCCTAGACCATGGCTAATGTTGATAAAAAAGGCCAATGAATGAATTTCATGTCTTAGAATAAGAGTATTAGCTAGCTGGGCACTTGATCACGTCAGGCTTCCTCTAGGATTTGCCGGTCGTAAGACTGAACTTCAAATATATACTGGTAATCACACAAATATTGCAGTAAGCACCTTACTCATTTGTAGCAGCAGCAGCAGATGAGCGAAGCACATTTTATTACACCGAGCACCCTATTATCCTGCGAGAACTTGGCTTATTATGATGTACCAACAGATGAACGAAGCACATTTTATCTACCTCGGTAGTCGGCACTCATCTTCTCCAACACTGCGGCTGCTTCACTGTCCGAAGAGAGCTTAACAAAGCCGTATCCTTTGGACCTCCCTCTCACAGGATGGCATATCACTTTCACTGACAGGCACATCAAGCAGTCAAAGCAGAGGACATCCCAAATTGATTCAGTCAAACAACAGATCCAACAGCAAGAAGCTAGAACAGACTGATTATAACTACCTTGGGTAACATCGCCGTGCTGAGAGAACGTGTCCTTGCACTGACAAAAAATGCATTGTGCTAGCAAAATCAGCAAGCAGGATAACTCAGAAATTGGATGAAATTTACATTTAGATGAAATTGGACAGAGTGTTTGCACCAAATTTCAATTGACAAAAAATTGCATTGTGCTAGCGAAATTAGCAAGCAGGATAACTGAGAAGGTTAGTAAATACATACGAGGGCATCTTAATAAATAGGTTCACAAATCGGATATCTGGGAGGAAGTCTTGGCAGATCTCAAACGGATTAAAGATTCAGGTTCAGGCATCAAACATATTGTCCTTGCACTGAACACCAGGCATCCTAAACCATAAGTCAGCAGTAATCTCGATTTGTTCAATGTTCACACGGATTGCTCCTAACATATACTCCCTCCGTTCCAAATTACTCATCATGGTTTTACTTCAAATTTGAACTGAAACCACGACGAGTAATTTGGAACAGAGGGAGTACATTCAGTTAAAACTGCACAAAATGTTTGCACGAAATTTGACTAGACAAAATATTGCATTATTGCTGGAGGTATGATTCTCAAACTAGCGTGAAGCAAAGGATCACGAACACCAGGAGTATGCAAGACGAGAGTGAGATGTACAAATCTTCCCTCCGACGAACAGCTTGGAGCGTGAGGAGAAGGCGGCGCTTCGGTTCAGCAGTATCCCGGCTGCAACCCTAGCATGACTACATGAGGCGCCGCCTTTCTTCCCCGATTGAGCATCGCCTATGCCACGAACCCTAGAAATAATCCCAAAAATATTAGACCTCTCCGATCCCATTTCCCAAATCAGATCACCACAAGAAATTTTGACATTGACTCTAGTAAGAGTAGCTCATTTAGCAAGTTTTTGAAAATGTAACTCTAGTTTCTGAAAATGAACAGTAAGAGTAGTTCATTTAGCAAGTTTCTGAAAATGAACAGTAACTCTAGTGTTTCTGAAAATGAACAATAATAGTAGCTCATTTAGCAAGTTTCCAAAAATGAACAGTAACTCTAGTTTCTGAAAATGAACAGTAAGAGTAGCTCATTTAGCAAGTTTCTGAAAATGAACAGTAACCCTAGTGTTTCTGAAAATGAACAGTAGCTCATTTATCATTTGATCAATTTATCATGTGATCTTGATCAATTTATCTTTTGATCATTTGAGCATGGACTAATTTTTTTTCATTGTTTTGTTTCTTGTTGCAGTTGTTCAGCAAGGAGTTAGAAAAAAAACTCACAGACGAGCAAAAATATGTTGCTTATGTGGCATTGCATTCAGTGTGCATGAGCAGAGGTGGTAAATTCAAAAGAAATGATAAGAAAGACCTTGCACAATTTTTTAAGGTAGAAGTGAGGAGTATACAAAGAGTTTGGCAGAAGGCGATGGAGCAAATTTCAAAAGGTTTAGAGGTGGATGTTTCCGATCAGAGAAAAGTAAACTCTGGAAGAAAGCCAAAGAACATCAATTTAGAGCAAATCCCTACTATTCTACTAAACAAGAGGTCCACTGTCAGATCTCTAGCTTGGCAACTGGGATGTAGCCCTACCACACTGCATAGAAACTTCAAGCTGAATTTGATAAAGAGGCACACAAACCATGTGAAGCCAGCTCTGAAGGAAAAGAATAAGAAGGATAGGATGGAATTTTGTATGTCAATGCTTGATGAGACAACGATAGAAACTTCAAGGCCTAAATTCAAGACAATGCATAATGTTGTGCACATTGATGAGAAATGGTTCAATATGACGAAGAAAAATAAGACCTACTATCTGCTGGATGGGGAGGAGGAGCCTACGAGGCCTATACATGGCAACTACATTGGCAAGGTGATGTTCTTGACGGCCGTTGCTAGGCCAAGGTGGGCGTGAAGGAAACGTGACCTTCTCTGGGAAAATCGGTATCTGGCCATTCGTGAAAGAAGTTCCTGCTTAGAGGAGAAGTGATAACAGGCCCAGAGGTACAATAGAGACAAAGTCAATAAAGGTGGACAAAAAAGTGATGAGGGAGTTCCTGATAGAGAAGGTCTTGCCAGCGATACAAGCAGTTTGGCCTGAAAGTGATGCTGGACAGACCATCTACATTCAACAGGATAATGCTAAGCCCCATATCTTGCCAAATGACCCAAAATTTCTAGCGGCTATCGCAAAAATTGGACTTGACATCAGAATAATACAACAACCTGCCAACAGTCCTGATTTGAATGTGCTTGACCTTGGGTTTTTCAACTCGCTGCAATCCCTGACAGATTGTCCGAGTCCTAAAACACTACAAGACCTTATTAATGGTGTTTTGGAGGAATTTGAAGGCTATGAGGTTTACAAGCTCAACATAATTTTCCTAACTCTGCAAACGTGCATGATTGAGATCCTGAACAATGCAGGGGGCAATGGGTATAAAATACCACATGTGAACAAGGAAAGGCTTGAGGGTCTTGGGCAGCTACCTCCAAGACTATCGTGCCCTCAAGAGGTTTACGCAAATGCCCTACACAACTTAGGGCTAATGGAGAGGGTTCAATAATGGAAGAGGCCTGAGATGCTTGTTGTCAAGAGACCTGAGATGCTTGTTGCCAAGAGACCTGAGGATGCTTGTTGTCAAGAGACCTGAGATGCTTGTTGTCAAGAGACCCGAGATGCTTGCTGCCAAGAGACTGAGGATGCTTGTTGCCAAGAGACTGAGGATGCTTGTTGCC